>NC_050511.2:35797227-35979727 GCF_012460135.2 Molothrus ater | reverse complement strand
AAACTAGTCACCATATGACAAATGCAACGCCATTACAGAGAAAAATGGCAAGGTCTGTACTAAAATTTTGGCTATCTCTACTTTCCAGAGATGTAATAATCCCTTAACTTTTGCATAAGCCACACTTGCTACTTCAGTAGTTAAATATACATAAAATTGTGACTAATATTCTTCTTCTCTCTTGATTGTGCCTGTTGATTTAACTACTTGATCTCTTGACATTATTGGTCACAGAGGAAAAAAAAAAATAAATTTCAATACTGATTTTAGTTACGCATTAAAAAATACCTCTTTCCTCAGTCATCAAATTTTAACATTCACCTATGCTCTAACCTAATATTTTACAAAGAAAGGGAATCTGAGATATGGCGCTGATTTACTCTGTCCAGAGGAGAACTTATTGTAATTAGAAATCATTCTACAGAGAAACATTTAGTCATGTGGTGTTGTTAACCTGTTTACCCATGACTAACTCATTAAAATCAGTTTTCTAGCGTTAAATTTTCCTTACACCTTTAAAATATATGTATAATCTTACTGTGTTCTACCTCTTTCTTAATCCTGCCACTGGGTGTACTAGAATCACATGGTTTAGGCACAATTAGAGGGTGACTCAGAGAGGAAGAACATTAATCAGATTCACAAATTTATAGAGATTCCTTTTTTAATATAGGTATAGAAGTAGATTAATAATCCTCACAATCAGTAGTTTTTTTCATTAGTCTATACATTTACAGCCAGGCATAAGCATAATTCTGCTGCTGATACATCTCTAGTTATTACTAGGTTTGCAATTCAATTACCCGAAGAGCCTCAAGTACCATTGATTATTCATGGGATTCTTGGGTTGGGCTGGCTACAAAACTACTCATTAATCCCTTGAGTGCCCCTGGGCAGTCAGTACGCATCTAGCATAGCAAATCTGCCACAGCTGCAGAATATAACAGGCTTTGGATAGTGGAGGGGTGGGAGTGAGGGCAGGGCTCTCGCCAGGTCACAGGCACCCATGGCTGGTACTCTCCAGCATAACAATACTGCTCAAAGCCACGTAGCTGTGGGCCTTCTGAAAACAAAGTACCTGAATGCGACCTTGGCCAAAACCAGGCGGCTCAGCAGACAGCCACACAATTCTGTGTGACTTATTGAGGAAATGGAGGAAAAAAATTCCTCTCTCTTATGGTTTGCATTTACTGCACTGAATAAGTTGTTTTTTCAATCAAACATACATCTGTAAGGGGAGAGCTGCCAGTTTGCCAAGGGACAGGATTTGAGTGCTTGAGGTGCTTATCCTCATTCAGCCTTCTTGGAGATCAGTAATGCCTGCTTCCTTTGCAGGTGGTCCATGAAATATTAGGAAGTACCAAGACAGTGCCTGAAGAGCAGGACATACTGTTTCTTACTGGCTAGAGCCTTAGGTTCATTTTTTGGAGTCATTGAGTAACAGTGAGGATAAAAGAAGCATGATGTTCTTGTGCCCCTGAAGTACCTAGCCTGACAACGGCCATAATCTTCATACTTCACACGTTAACTTCACACATGTTAACTTCACACATTTTATTGCCACAATTAACTATGCTTATTGCTGGTTTTGAGGCGTTATCAAGGTAATTCAGCAACATTTTGAAGGTAGTTCCTGTTTAAATTACCCTTATGTTGCCTAGCACTCGTAAATTTACGTGTGTCAGACCAGTACAAAGTCTGTGATTGCAGGGAATTCATGTCCAAATCAGATTAACCACAACAGTCAATGAAAAGTCTGCACTGAAAATTTACTGCTTCCAAATACAATCACACTGCAGTTGGGTGCAGAAAATACTAAGGAGATTACATTTCTGGTCAGGCTTTAAAGGTTCATTTCAAGATCAGCAGTGTTCTTCTTATGAGTACTTGGGTATTTGTGAAATGCTTACAAACAACCTTAAAAATTCTTAAGCACTATAAGGCAGGAAAAAAAACCCCAACAAAACAAATGAAGCATGTCTTTGCAATTGGGGTGGAAATCTTCTGTTTACTAATAATTCCATTCTTATTTATCCAGTTGCTAATGTCCAATGGACCTATTTAGGTGTTTAATGTTATGCCTATGTCTAACTGCCTTGTCTAAGCAGAGCCAAAATGTTGACTGAAGAATCAAGATCTAGGATAGTCCCCCTGGGTACCTGTGACCTTTAGATGGCACTTATGCAATTCAAGCAGCAGCATTTGTTTCTCCTGGAAGAGTAAAATCCAGGTATTCAAACAAAAAGAAAAGTGCAAATGCAAAGTAAAAAACTAAAACCTCTCTAGATATTCATGAGATTATGATAAATATAGTTAGTGTATTTCAAGCTTTGATTTTTAAAGGTCTAATAATGCTTATTTAAGTAAGGCTGGGATCTATCAATTATGTAAATACGACTGGAAGACAAAACAGGTCTGTCCATAAGAAGTTGTATTATTGATATTAAATTCTGATTACAGTTATTCATTAACAAATTATGACTTTGTAGAGAAGTTATAAAGAACTTGAGTAGATATTGAAAAGTTGTGAAATAGCAGGTGAGTGCTGCTGAGTCTGAAAAGTAGCAATGTCTTATAAATGCCTTTGTTGAGAAATCTTCAAAATCCGAGGAAGAAACAGCCTCTTACAATCCAATACAGAGGGGTTTTATAATTTATGAAGTTGTTTAAGGCAAGCTGAAGTATATTTGGAGATAAAAGAGACTTTGTATCTTCATGCTTAACTTACTATGGGACCTTCTTATCTCCTGTACCACACAGGTATGATTTTAATGGTGTACATCGGGCTAAACACCACACTTCTCATATGGGCTGATAACCAAAATGAATATGTGTTAGAGATTTCTAAAAATTAATTGAGGATTTGAAAGCACATCTCAAGAGAAATAATCTTCAATTTTGACAATTAGTTTTGCCAGAATCATTGGGACCTAGCACGTCAGTCAATCAGACAGAATGGCTGAATCAACCAGTGCTTCAATTCCTTCTTGTCCTGAGCATTGTATATCTATTCCAAGTTCTAGTTAGTCTTGAGGACCTGATTCAGAGGAATTTGCTATCTCCATCCAGCAGGTTCACTGGACTGGGTATTTCAACTGTCAACCTCAATTTTTACCTGTCAATTACCTGTATGTAATGTGACAATCTAGGTCTAGCTTTGAAATATGGCTAGAAATTTGGTTTTGGAAGTTTTACCATTTTCTGGCATAGCTTTTTGTTCAGTTTTTTGGGTGGTTTTGTTTGTTTCTTTGTTTTTAATTTAGAAGAGCTGACTTTCAGTAAGTTTGGACCTTGTTCTCTTACAAGGAACTTAAATTTTAAAATCTCAGACAAGCTCTGGTCAAGTGCAGTGTTTTATGTGGTATTTCTGCAACTGAATGTGGAAAATCCAGTAGTGTGCTGAAAATAATCTGTATGATTAAATACTAAAAAAGACCTAGTAGAGCTAGCTGACTGTATGACATGTAATATAAATAGTAATTTTAAAGGGAGTTTAGGGGGACAGAAGCATGTCTTTCAGCTGGTGTGATTAATGGGGAGGATGGCTCTGCTGCTGAAAAGCTTGTTTTTATGTTTTAGCTCTGCTCTTCTGTCTTGATGATTTTTTGCCTCAGGGTAGCTTCAAAATAATTTTGAGAGAGTTCACTGGTCTCACTGTCAAGTCACTGCTGCAGGCTAGACTGGAAATAAAATATCATTGTTTCATTCTCCCATTTTACTCCTTTCGAATGCTTAGAAAAGCAGCTCTTGCTTCCTGTTAAAACTTGACTCATCACAGCGCTGTGCAGCTAGTTCTTGTTTAATAATCTTGTTTAGCAGATCTGTGAATGTGTAAGAGAGGATACTGTGCAGTGAATATGGCATACAGTTACAGTGCAGGTTACTGTCTTCTTTCAGAGTCAAGGTGGAGAAGGGTTCCACTCTTTTAATTCCATGGTTTGTTTCCAACCCTTGAAAGACACAAAACACTGACATGATGCGTTTGGGAGTAAAAATGTTTGGCATTTCACTCCCAATGGGAGTGAATGCTGGGCAATCTCTTCCCATCTTATCTGGAAGCACACATCTCAAAAGGCAAAATCCATCACTCCAGCAGAATTATGTCATTATGTTATAAGTAAAAAATATTGTCATTATGTTATAAGTGAAAAATCTGCCAATTTTTTTGGGAAAAAAAAAAAAAGGTTGCAGAGTGAAACCAGTTAAACCAGTTGCTGACAAGGTGAAGTTCTACCTGTTTGTTATTGTAATCACGGTTGTTTTCGTTAATTGCTCCTTTTGTATCGGTAAGGCCCTGCCTGGGGCTAGGTTGATGGCCCTTCTCCCCGGATGGTGAGAGGAGGGGACATGGGGGGGGGAGCATCAGAGAGAATGCAAAATAACCTCGGGACCAGCATGCCATGGGAATCTAGCCCACCAAACTTACTGAAAGGACCCTGAAAACAACGATCCAACACAGAATTAAGAGATCAGAGTGATGTCTGGACGTGAGGAACAAAGTATGAGCCTGCAGAGATGCTGAAAAACCTTTGTTGCCCCTTGCCCTGACCACACACCTCAGTTGGAACCAGTACCAAGAGCCCAGAAAACTCTGCATTGGAACATCGGGTATAACTCCACTGCCTCGGTGAGGTGGGCAGTCCCAGCTGTGCCCTTGAGTGGACAGAGCTGCACGATTTCTTTTCCTCTGGGTCGCCCTGATACTGATGACAAACAAAAGCCGGGGATCCGTCAAGCCTCCCAACCTTAAGCTGGTCATTTTAAATAAAGGCATTAAAAAGGAGAAAAAGTCCCCTGCCCTGTTTTTTTTAATTAGAAAACAGATGTGAGAACATCTAAAGCAAAGAAACTTTGATTTTTCCTGTGTGTCACTGTCTACCAAAATGTGTTTGAGAGAACTTTCCTTTGACTACATGTAAAATAATAAAGGAAATTTATAGTACTCGGGACCAATTTTTCAAATATCATTCATACAATCTAAACAGTACAATTGCAATCCCTCCCTTGGTGTATTGTATTATGCAGCATTATCTAGTGTTTGCACCAAGGTCAGCAGCTTTGATTAAACTGCATTAGCAGCCCTTTTACCTGAAAATAAAATATTGCTCTTTTATCCCTCATTTTTTCACCTTTTTCCTTTCTTTTTAAATCTATCAAATAATTAAAAACCAGAAAAAAATATTTTGAATAGCTGCAAATGCAGAAAACCAGCATTGAGTTGCTGTGAAATAGCTGAAGCAACTAAGGGAAGTTTCCTTCAGGGTGATTTATGGGGCAAGAAATACTGGATTTTGTTAAAGCGGACCTAGAAATTAATTTCTGTAACTCAGGGTGTCTTTCTGGAGTTTCCTCTCCCAGACTACTTCCAGAAGCAAGGATAAACATCTGCTGCATAGGGGATTGTGAGGTACTAGGGCAACTTCTGAGATGTTGTGGGCAAACTATTCTTTCTCACATAAAAACTAAACTATTACTGTTTTAAACTAAGGAGTTATTTATGCAGGAGAGGTTAGTGAATGACTAGCAAATTGTAGGCCACATAAAGTCCTGTCGCTTGACATTTGGGTTTGTGAATGTAGACACTGATTGTTTTATTTCGATATAAATAGCAGAGGCAGCTGGCATTATCACACAGATTTGATTGGTGTGGTGTGAAAGATAAGGTCATCCCTGACGGTGTGGGGACAGACACTCAGACAGCAAAATGCTGAGTGCTAGAGGTATAGCAAAGCACTGCTGTGATAATCCGTGGAACTTGGCATTGCCTGAAATTGTTCTGGGAAATACTGAGATCATGTGCGGACATTAAATGGGCAAAATAGATTTCATACACAGCACAGCCCACTTGCTAAGAACACCTCTTCAAGAGGAAAAATGGTTTATATTCTGTACCTGAGCCTAACCCTAAGGACCAGACAGTAATAGAACTGAATTCAAATGGATTTTTATCCTGATACCTGAAAGTGCATCTCCTTGAAAGGGTTGGAGCAGCACAACGTATTGCTGCTCCCATTCTTGCAGTTGTCCGAGGATGGGAAAGGAAACCTGTCTGTTCCCAGGGGCTCAGTGATATTGGGCTACCTGATGCATTTTTGAGCCAGATCATTTTGACACAAGATTCAGTGGAGCACAGAAGATTAACTTTCTGAAAATGAAAGATAGAAGAAGAGGAACTGCTTATCAAATATGCACATTTCAGATGGAACTTCACACTCCGTGAAAAGATTTTAGATTGCTGTAAGCTCTCTGGAGTAGTCCTGACAATGTGTTATCAGGTCATGTTTGCATGACAGTGGCAGGCCATGCAGGAAACATTAAGCCACGTGACTTCTAAGATGGAATCAATCAAGTGAACAGTACAGATACTGAAAACTACTTTCACCTTCATAAGGTCTGGTTATCTGTGCATCAGACATGAGGTTTGTCAGCCCCATTTCGGTCTGACCAAGTTCAGTGCTGCATTGAATTTTAATGAACTGATATTGTATTATGGATGAAAGATGACACCAAGATGATTTCATGAAAACCAAGTCCCCATGAAATATGAACTATTACTGCAGGCTTCACCCCTCACTTAGCTCACATAAAACGCCCATTTAAAAAGCCTTTGTCTTGTTAAGCTTTACAAGTTTGTGTAAGGCTTTCCATTATCCTTAAGCAATGTTAGAACTGTAAATGAGGGACTGACACCAACAGTTCAGAGTTTTTATGACACTAAGGTAACAAGACCATGCTAAACACAGAGAATTAATATTCCCAGAACTCTTCTTACTGTCTCACAATTATTAGCTCATAGATATTGAGTATATTCAGGAAACATGAGCAGACCCCAAGGAGAGGTGACTGTCCCTTCTGTGAAGAATGAAATCATTTTCACAGAATCACAGGAAGGGTAAGGTTGGAGGAACCACTGGAGGTCATCTATTCCATCAAACAGAGTCTCCAGGGCATGTCACTCAAGGCTGTGACATGTCCAGATGATTTTTGAATATCTCTATAGTGTTCCTTACTGCAGAATAACTGAAAACAGACATACTAGCTTTCAGTCAAAGTTTTACTCTCAGTTTTGCTTAAAAGCTGAGAAAAGAGTCAGAAATCAAATTAGATGATTGTTAACTCATCAGTTAATTTTGTGCACTCTGCTAGCAATATTAAATCGCATAGCACTACATTTTTTTAAAGGCTGATATTCCAAAGATGCTATGGGCTTTGGGGACAGCGCCAGAATAACTCTGGATGTGCTCTTCAAGATTTTGACTAGGTGGTTTTAAGCTCTTAGATAAACAGTTTGGAACATTTTATTTAGTGAAATATTTTTCTGATCATACTGGTATTTCAATTGCTTTTTAAATGTGTATTTATTCTTGAGCTCATTTTCACAAAGACTGCTATAATGGCTTTATTTGCTATAGCAGTCATTAAGTAGAAGACTGTTTGATACATCCATCTCTTTTAGGATATTAAACTTCATTTCAGTGCTCACATCCTATTGTGTGACAGTTATCCTTCCCATTAAAAAGAATTGTCAGCCTCTTATGAATGTGATGGACAACTGAACAATTACTCCTACATTTCACTCTCCCATATAAGTGCAAAGTTTACAAGCTCCTTCACTTTCTTATGCTGTTTGTTGAAAATAAGAAGCTAGAAAAAGAGGTAACAGATAATTTAAAGTACTTGAGAGAATTGAACATATAAAGAGGAACAGACATTTCAAAGACCGTTGTGTATTCTTTAATATCTGCTTATGAAATTTTGGGTTTAATTTTGAAGTCTATTTTTCCTAACTCACTTCTAAGTTTGAATAATCTGGTTTAAATATTTTTTTCCTGGTTTCATGGGGATTTCTTTTTTGTCGTTTATTTGTGGTTTCTTTTTGGTGGGTGGGGAGGATGTTTGCAGCTACTACATTGTACAGAAACACTGTGAGAAATTCACTGTATAATTCTTCTTTAAAGACATGTTCCTTCATGTTCTGCCACATGCCAGACATTGAATTTTAGCATGGCCAACTTGTTAATTTTTGATGGTTAAAGAAGTATTGTCTATTGAATATACTTTAGACTGTCCTTTTACTCTCTGAAAAGGTGTTTGAAACCTGAACATCACACATTTTAAATGTGTAAAAATTATAAAGCAAATTTGAGGCAAAGCATTATATCAATATATACATACCTATCTTTCCAGTGTTGCAGTGAATGATGACTCAAATAACCTTTTTGTCTTGTTCACATTTATAATTTTGCATGCTGAAAATGTTATCTTTGATCAGAAGTTTAAACAGTTATATGTGATTCTAAGGAGGCTTTCCCTTTGAAATAATGTTTTAAAATCCTTCATTCCATGTTCTCTAAATGTGTTTTTGCAATTAAATAAAAATGCTGCATTTGAATGTAAATTTAAAATGACCTTGGGAGGTGAAGGCAATTTAAATACTTCCCCTCCAACTATGTTTTCCTGTATGTGCGCTAAGAGTCATTAGAGAGAATCACATTGTACAGTAGTTAATAAAATAGATCCACATTTAAAAAAAACCCCAACCCTCCCACAAAATGATAAAGTAACCCTCTTAACTGCCCCCCAATAAAAATACAAACCCCAAAACAAACAAAAAATAAAACCCCCACCAGCAAAACAAACCAACTTGACATATAAGAAGAAACAGGATTAGCCTGTGGGAGGACAGGAACATCTTTCTGCATCTTGGAACTACAGCTCAAGCTAATGCTAGCTAGTGGCATTGTAATTAAGGCAGAGTGATGAATTTATTGAGTTAATTGCAGGAAGTCTGCATGTTGTGTTTGATGCAGCTGCACTTTGAATTTAAAATATATGTTTGTCATGATGATCCTGACAGAAAAAAATGCAATCGACTTCTTTTTCTTTTGCCTTTAATCACGACTCATAATGCAAAGCTTATTGAGGATTTTTATCATTAAGAAGAGCTTTGAATCAACATAACCTTATTGAATGTCTAAGGAAGGATTACATAAACCATGTTATGATTTTTCCCCTAGAGTACCAAATACATATTTTTTTTATTTCAATAACAGCCATCAATGGGAAATTTAAAGAGTATTTCCCCCTTTATTAGTATTTTTCCTTCGATTTCGTTTAAAGCCTAGTATGTATTGTAACAATATAATGCCTGTCAGTTAGCCCCTCTGCTCTAATTAACCCAAAAGAATATAAACTGTAAGTAGGAAAAAGAAAAGTGCTTGAAAGGCTTTTTTTTTTAATGAAAAAATGCTGTGAAAAATGAATTGCTAACATTCTCAGTGACATTAGTGAACAGAACTGGTTTCAGGAACTTTCCTCCTCTTCTCAGACCCATTTCCTATTAAATGGAAAAGAGGATTTAATTTGCTTATTTCTTCTTAAGAAATTTAAATACTATAGACTGTATAGGCCATCACCAATATAAAAGTGCAGAATTACATGAACCATAGAATCACAAAATTATTTGGGTTAGTAGGGGCCTTAGTCCAACCCTCCTGCTGTGCCCAGGGACATCTTTCACAAGGTCTGGGTGCTCAAAACCCTATCCCACCTGGCTATGAACACTTTGAATGACAGGGCTTCCACAACTTCTCTCAGCAAGCTTTTTCAGTCTAACCTCTTTTTCAGTCTAACCTAGTCTAAATCTACTGCTACCTTTCCTCCTACCACTATAGGTCCTGGTAAAAGTCTGGCTTTGTCTTTCCCATAGGCTGCCTTTATCTATTGAAAAGGTGCAATGTGGTCTCTACAAAGACCACAGAGCACTTCCACTCCTCAAGTCTGTCAAGGTCCCTCTGGATATGGTGTTCTTTCCCTCAAGTTCTGACCACTCAGCTCAGCGTCTTCTGCAAACTTGCTGAGGGAACAGTCAACCCCACCCACTACGTCATTTATGAAGACCTGAAATAGTACTGGACCCTTGAGGAACACTACTCCTTTTTGGTTGCCACTTTGGTTTTGAGGAAATCTTTGGACATGGCCATCCAGACAGTTTTTTATCCATCTAACAGTCAATCTGTTAAACACACGTGTCCGCATGTGAAGACCATGAATGAATTTAGAACATGAATAAATTTGGCATTCTATATTTTAGTAGAAGGCTGATTTATCAGAGCATCCCCATTAAGAGCTTCTGGTCATCTTTTTGCTCAAGTGACTTTGCAGTATGGAGAGTCAGTTATAGTGACATTAAAATTACCTGTAATGGTGGAAGGTTAACATCTTTAACATTATCATCAACATGAAATTGGGTAAAATAAATGAAGATAAACTCCTCTCTTTCTTCTCTAGGACTCAAATATGCAATCTTAAGTATGATGTCCACTCAGGGTTAAATTCTAAACAATTTTTATTGTTGGAAAGTGTGATTGTGTGTTGTTGATTATTCAGATTCTGAAAAAGGAAATGCATACACTCAAGTCTGCCAACCACACTTGGAAAGCTATCATACGGAATTAGTTAGAAGTATTTGGGTAAGCAAGGACAGTGTGTTTTGGCTTCCAATATTTGAATTTTTAGTCTTTTCTAGTGTGTTTTTCTTGTGCTTCTTGAACCATGTGGTGTTTCAGGAAATAGAGTGCTTTGTAACTACATGCAACTTTTTACTTTTTCAGCTACATTTCATTGGCTAGTACTAGATGAATCTATCTTATTGCAACTGCTTCACTAATTTTGGTAGTACACTAGTTGTGGTAGCACAGGGAATAAACTTTCCATGTCATATTTGGTTGTTTTTCCTTTTTTCTTTTTCCAAACACAGAAGTTAACTTTTAAAAATTTCTTCTATTCTTAATAGCTTCCAAAATCTACTTCTTTTTAAAGACAAATAATGTTAAGTCTCAGGAGACTACAAGCATAAGACATTTTTTTCCAAAATAAACCATTGTCTTTTTCTCATTACTTGCTCTTGGCTTAGACCATGTAATAGTGTTGTTGGTCTAACTCTCTGGCAATCTGACTTGTTTGTATGTGTGGGGCCAAGTTAATCTAGGCTTTTACTTCCTAAACTTCAAAGAAGTCCCACCAGGCATGAATCTGATGCATGTCTTCTCTTTCCAAGGCACTGAATTCATTTACTCAGTAGGAAAAGCATTCATAAAGGAATATAGACTTATTATGTAATTTCCAACAAAAGAGTAGATATTGATTTCCAAGTGCAATATAAAAGTGCACTTTTCATTCTGTATCAACATAACATTTATACAGTGTTTCTACAGCAAAAGGTCCAGTTGGATGAATTAAGTTGCATTATTTGTATGGGACAAGAGAATGATTGAAATATTGTATTATTGTAAAACTGTGGAAATTATGCAGCATCCTGTACTAACTTCTGTACTTGCAGTAGTTAAACTTCCTTTAATATCTGCAATAAAAAGTTGAAATTCTGGTGAGATTGGTTAAATAGACTAAAGATTCTTAAAATAATCCACTAGAGGCCCCTTCTGTTGTGTGGCCATGTAAGGATTTGAATTTCCCAAAAGCAGGGAATAAATTCACAGAAAGTTGATGGAGAAAGACAGAAGGCAATGGAAATGTTCCTGGAAAGAAAATCACTGCAGTTAGGAAATATTGGAAACAACAGACTCTTGTGGTCTTAGCTGAAACAATTTGGCAGTCTTGGAGGAAAAAATGTACACAGCTTATTGAGCTGAGGTGAATTGTTTTCTTTGTTAGAGGAAAAAGAAGTTGCAAAGCAGACAGGTAAGAATTAATAGAAAGTGTGTGATGCTATTAAGGGCTTGCATGCAGGTTGGGAGGCAGAATATGCACATCTTAAAAATCTGAAAAATTCTTCCTTCAAAATAGTCAAGCTGTCTCCACAATATGCAAGTATCTCCACAATATCCCATATCTCCACAATGTGTTTTGGGGTCAGTTATCTATCTGGAATGGCACTGTGGTTAGACACAGGGTAATTATAAAATTTTATTTCTAACTTCTCAATTGATTCAAGGAAATGAATTCTTCATCCTGTCCAAAGACAGATGACACTTTTCTCCTTAGTCTAAAGTAAATTGTGTGTCAAATATTATTATTATTCTACCTTTATTCACTAACATTTAGCAGATTTAACTCATTAGAAGGGAAACTTAAGGGTGTCATGCAGCTTCTAACAGAAGAAATCTGGTGGGTGAGAACAAATAACGTAAAGCAAAACTGCAGTTTAAGTGAGCCAAAATAAGTACATCTATGTTTGTTTAATGGTGAAGAGGATAGTTAAAAAAAAACCCTTTGATGCCTTTCACTCTCTTTAACATCTTAACAGATTTTTTTTCACAAAGAGTTTGTCCTTGGATAAAATTTGCCAAGAAAGCAGTTGCTAAAGTGGCTAAGCTGGGTCCGTCCCTAGGAATACAGTCTGCAACGAGCTGCCTCACTGTGGGGGGACTGCGAAGGAGAAATTGCAGCCCAGTGACCTGTCTCTCCCTCCTCTCACTGGTAACAGGGGTGGGTAATGGGGAGCTGAGGAAGCAATACTTTGCTCTCTGATGCTCTGTGTGTCTTCTGTCCTAGGAAGGATGAAACAAAGGCTTCAGGTTGCTCCCCAGCAGGTTGCTCCCCAGCATAATCACATTTTATGAATTTACAGCCTAGTACACACAGACTCCTTCTCACAATTTACAGCACACCTCACAGCCTCTGCTCTCAATGTCAAAAGGAGAGAAGCTTTAATTTACAGGGGAGTACAAGAGGTCAAATATCTTTCATATTATACCCAATCCTAGTTCCCCTCTGTTTCAGAGGGAGATGTGACCATTTGACTTCAAATTCTGAATTATTTATTGAGGGAAAATATAATATATGGATACCCAGACCCATCTCTTTATAGGTAACTTGAGTTGTTGCAGTCAGAGATATCAAAGTTGAGTTTACAGCTCACCCAGTTAAGAGATATCCTTGTATGTAGCCTGACCCCAAATTCATGGCGTAATGGATGTACTGCACCTGCTATGTTTAACACATAATGAATATGAGACAGTTTAGATATCAATTATTGCTTCCCATATTTTTAATGAGCAAAGCATTAACAAAATAAACTACTTATTTATGAATAAAAACATTAGAAGTGTTTGTAATGCATTTAAGTATAATAATAGAGATTTTTTTTTCTGAATGCTTGTTTTTCTTCCCATACTTCTAAAACTTTTATTTTTCCTTCCTGACCATCATCTTTCAGAAGTAGATCTATGACTTTATACATTCACTGGCAGCTTTGCTAACTATGTCCGTGCATTCCTTTACACCTTGCAAGACTGTAAATGTATTCCAATGCCAGGCTGTCAGAGCAAGCTGCGGATGTGGGATACTGCAAATCAGAGGTGTGGTAAGAGAGACAAGTGTGTGCAGCAGATAACTGTACTTGATTAGCTAGATTTAAATAGTGTTGGAAGAATTTGCCAGGTGAAAATAAAAATTGTCAGTTCAGTTTAATTTCATGGTGAATCAAACAAGGAAATTAGATTCTGCTACTCTACTAGTTTGACATCTACGGCAAGTGACAATTAGAGGTGATGAGAGAATTTATATTTATTTCAAACCTCTTGATTTCTTTTTTTTTTTTTTTTCTGATGGGCATGTAACTTTTATTTACCTTTGCTCAGAAATACAAGTTATTATTATTTGATTGACAAGTAGTGGATGTCAGGAATTCATTATTATATTAAGTTCATTTTGATAGAGTACTGCAGTTAAGTTTAGAGGTAACTTGAAGTCTGCATTTTATTGAAATAATTTCTTGGGATGAGGCATATCAGCCACAAGTACTCTCCAAGGAATAAAAGTGGTAATGCCTCAAACAAGGAAATATTACAGTTTAATGAAGTAAGGATGAAGGAAATGTGAAAGAAATTCCTTTTGCTATACTTGGCTACTCAGTTCAATCCTGATCTTCTTCATTACCCTTGGAAAACAAGATTAAATAACAAATCAAAACACAAACACATTCTTTAAAAGCACTCCTGAAGCTCAAATTCTAATTAAGTGAACTTCACAGTTAAATTAAGGTTCAAAGAGCATGAAAAATCAAGCATAACTGAAGCATGAAATGATTGTATATGAGGTTGTATTCACTTCCCAGCCTGTGCAGTGGAGTTTGTATCCAGGAAGGCTTAGATTTACAAGCAACACAGAAATAGCATAAGAAAATTATTTCCCACCTTATTTTGCTACTTCAGATGCAAATGCATTGTTGTCTGGCAGCTGCAGGGAAATCATCAAACAAACACAGAAAAATGGAGAAAAATAATCATTATGGCACATTCTAAAGGAAAAGCACTTCTCAAATCCTGCAGTAAGTTGCCTTATATTATAATAGGCTGTGAAGAAAAGGTATGTGTTCTTGCTGCAGTTCACCATCTGTTAAGAGAAGAAAATATTTCTCTTATTTCCTCCTTCACCTTATCTCTAGCTCTTTTAAGATTTTGTGGGCAGGAATACAGCATCTTTACCTACCACTAATTGGGAACCAAGCATTATCAGTCTTAAGCGTCCAGGGTGATTTTCTTTGGTCCCCGTTGTTCTCTTTTTCAGAAGGTAGTCTCAAACTGCCAGTTTCTATATGTAGTTAGTTTTAGCTTGTTATACACAGTTGCTCAAATACTCATGTGGCCTTGTTGTGCTGTGTGATTCTTTCATAGTTCATTTGTTTGCAGATAAAAGGAGACATGCAGGAGTTCTCTCACATGAACTATCTCCTGCCACTTTCATTCTCACTCTCAAATGCAAACTCTTCGATAGGAAGCTTCATGATTGTTGTTAAACTGGCAGTTATCTCTCCTGTCATATCCATAACTGATGTCTGGAAGGGAGCTCTTCAGGATAAACGTCCCTGGATGATGTGTTGTTTTATGTTTTTCCTTAAGGATTTCCTTTAAAAATATCTTGAAAGTGGAATTCAATTTTGAAAGTATAAGACTGAAAAAAAAATTATTTAACTGTGCTGTAATATTTTGCACAACTATCTGGAGAGGGCCCACAGGGAAGCCAGAAAGGGACTTCTCATCAGGAGCTGTAGTGACAGGACAAGGAATAATGGGTACAAATTGAAAGGGGAAATTTAGGTTAGATATTAGGAGAAACATCTTTACTGTGAGGGAGATGAGACACAGAGTGTCCAGGGAGGTTGTGGATGTCCCAGCCCTGGCCGTGTCCAAGGCCAGGTGGGATAAAGCTTTCAGTAATCTGGTTTAGTGGAAAGTGTCCCAGCCCACAGTAGGGGAAGCTGAGGCTAGATGATCTTTAAGGTCCATTCTAGCCCCTAACATTCCTTGATTCTGTAAAGGCCCCTTGGAGGTCCAACAAAATAAAAACACAGGCTGGCTTCTCTTTCACATGCACTACAGGAATTTGTGCATCCTATATGTCTGATATTACCAGTTTTTCACAGCTCTTCACTGTGGGAGACCCTAGTGTTTGTGTTAGCAAAGCAAGTTATATATATATTTCGGTTGACTTCTTGTAGGGTTATTAGGGTTATCTTTAAACTTTCCCAACCTTTTTTTTTTTTCTTTTTTTTTTTTTTTTTTTTTTAATTTGGGATTTAGGAAACAGAGTGAGCAAAATTCAAAGAAAATTTTGGGAAAAAATTGTTACATCATCAAAAAGACTTGCTTAGGTGTTTTTTGTTTATGTGGAGAGTTTCAATCTTCACTACATGTGGTTTGACAGGTAATAGGAAAGAGAAAGCTTTAGGAAAGCATATCTTTATGAAGCATATCTTCACAGTGAAGCAGTGAGACTAAAAGTTCTGTTTCAGAAGAGTCCATGTACATGAGTACATGAATGTGAATTGTTGAGATGTTCCTGAGTTGGGGATCTGCTTGCAAAAATGTGGCTTATTTGTTGAAACTACTCTCATTCATAATATTTTTAGAAATTAAACCAAACAAAGATACTACAGTAAAAGATTGGCTAATAAACGGAATTTTTTGGCTTTTTTAAAGGCTTTTAATTGGAAAACATACAGTTTTAACAACATACAGTTTTAACAATAATTTCCCTTCTCCCAGTGAAGCATAATTGGTCCTGTAAATAAGATTTCTGATTAAATACAGTTTATGAAATTATTGTTAGCTTTTTATCTCAAAATCAAGTAAGCTCTAATGTTTACCCAGAAACCAGTTTTGTAGATTTTTTATCAGTTTGGTTTGTTCCTTCTTTTACAGTGAGCTTTTAAAATCACACATAAACTTGTGAAATCCTCATAGAATTTTGTGGTTTCTGACCGAACCCAGGGTTCAAAGCTGAAATAATAAAGTCCACACAAGTAGTTGGGTTTTTTTCTTGTAATTAAAATTCAGCTAAAACCAGAACACAATTAATTTCAAAATTAATTTGAATTAATTTTAGCGTTTTATTTCAGATCAAAAATTATTTTGAAGCTGTTGCCCCAGTTACTACCAAACAATCTAGATTTCTTACAGGGGAAAGCTAAACTGTGCTCACCTCCATGCTCAGCAACATGTGCTCACCTAACATGGATGCAAAGTCCAAGTCTCTTCCTGAGACGGCCTCCAGCTGTGTGTTTTGTGAGGACATCCAGTACAGAGTAACACACTAAATTTTTTCCAGAATAAATCCCTTATGACTTGCAACAGACACAATGTCCTCAACATTAACTGCTTTGATATTATGATTGCTCCTAGTCATCCAAATTACTCAATAAATTATACATGGCTGATTATGGTAACTGAGATACATTTTGTGTAATACTCTATCAAAAAGTTAAAAAACCTCTAATGTAATAGTTAAAAGCCAGAGGTAGCCTTGATGTCCATGTCCATCTCTGGATGTCTGATACAAGACAGTAAATAGCTGCAATTAAATCTTTGCTCTAATAACTTTTACAATTTAGTTATGATACGTCATTCCTACCTGACAAAAGCCTGTTTTCAAAACTGCTTTACGTATTGTTTAAAACAGTTGCAATTAAATTTCACTGGGCTTTGAAGAAAGCTCAGAAGATTTTCTTTTATATGTAATGAAAGTCTTGCAGCAGATTTAAGTATGAATACTAGATGAGGCATCTGCTGCAAGACTTTCATTACATATAAAAGAAAATCTGGTTGAGAGCATATTGTATGTTGTGCTTTAATAAAACCTGAAATTGCTGGATGTGAAACTGGTTCATACTCAGTTCATTACACAGTTTAAAGCCAAAAAGTTTTATCAGTAAAAAAAAAAAAAAATCATTGAGCTTGACATGTCTTGTTGAAATTGTGTGCTCATCAAGTTGCTCAAGAACTCAAGAACTGCCTGGAATTCCATTATGGTGAAAGACTGAGGTCTTGGAACAAATCCTCTGGCTTTCAAGCAGGACCTGCTCCTCTGGGAACAGGGTAGAAGGGCAGACCTGGTGAACCAGGACAGTAGCACTCCTGAATGAGCAGCTGGGGAGATGTGCAGTATTGGCACCTCCAGTTGCTTCTCACTAAACCTCCCCCAAATCTGTCCACCCATAGATCCTGCCAGAGAGAAGGAAGTTGGGTGTCTGCATCATCTGAACAGCCCAGTAGAGTTCACATGAAAACCTTCAGTATTCCTCAGCGGAATTTTGCCATTATGTATAAATCAAAAACTCAGGGTTAGATTAAATAACCCAGTATTTCTTCTTGCATAGAACCTAATTTTATTTAAGTGAAATTCACATTCAAAACACTTTAAAAGTACTAAATTTCTTCAAAGAGGAAAATAAAATGGAAAATTTGCTTTTTCACTAGTTCAAGGATTAATATATTAAAAAAAGAGAGTTATATAGATACAAGTGTGTATATAGACATAGTCTGGCACTTATTGGATATTAACAACAAAAACAAAAGAGCAGCAAAGCATTAGATCCAATTTGTGAGTGTTAGATAGTTTCATTAACCAATGTAAGAACAAATGCAAGAACAAGATTAATTAGTGTTAGAATGGCCTTTGGAAGCGAAAACAGGAATAAAGAGGCACATGACAGCCATATAGCCCTGCAGAAAGGCAGAGATGGAACACTGGGAGTTAGGGGAAGTATTCCTGAAGATGTAAGCAGAAATTTCTCTTGTACCTCTGATTTTAGGGAAATGTAGTTATTTACATTATTACTCTGTCAATCTTATTTTCTAATGGCAACTATTAGCCAAAAATTTTACCTCAGGTTAAAACCAAATTTCCTCACTAACTTTTAGAACTTTTTAAAACATGACTGTCAGTAAGCAAAGAGTACAAAATTTTCTTCATAGAAATAAGCTTATATATTCAATGGATTTCCAATAAACATATGTGCAAGAGGTCAGTGAGATCAGCAATATTTTTCAAAACACTTGCTTGTCCTTTTTGACTTAATTCTGGAATACATTGTTCAATATCTATTATACCCTTAAGCTTGTACAATTGATTTAAATGAATGACAAAATTTCAGGATTAGGTGTCTCTAATAATTATATTTAAGCATACTAAATATCTCATGTCCCTGAAATTTAGAGAAATTTGCAAACTCATTCTAAGGCACTTCTTATATCAAAATTCAATTGTTTCAATTAAAAAACTCACCAAACCACTTTCACTCTTTTCCACTTTAGGAATAAAGTATAATATTGATTAAAAACTTGAAGAATACGTTAGTGCAAAGAAATTAGAATGTCCATTATCTTTTATTTTAATGAGAAGGCTAATTGATGTTTCAGTTATAAAAGTTGAATTGTATAAAAAAGGTGAACACTTAATGGTGGACTATTTTTTGAGAAGTCTAATAAAAAACCTGCTGGCTTTGTTCTTCAAAAAAATAGCAACATCCTTTCCTCCCCCAAATCCAACTCCGCTAAATGTGGTCTGAAATGTGGTCTCCACAAATATGCCTCACTGTACACATGCATTCATCATTAACATCAAAGGTGGTGTGCTTAGTTCAGTGCTTCTGAAACAGAACATTTTCTGTACATGTCATGATGTTCTAGAGTGGTGTGTTCAAAATGTTAATTTGAAAATAAATATAGACTGGAAATATGTGAAACTTATTCTAGTCTTATTAATAAAACACTGCAGATACACTAATTTCTAGGGTATTATTATTTAAATACTTTTTTTTTGGTGCAGTTGAAGAGGATTTGGCACATAATTTTTATATTTAGATATATCTGCTTTAATAATTTTGGTATAGTAAGTACTTGCATATTTGTGTGAGAATACAACTGCCACTCTCAGTATTTAGGCATGATTGGAAATATCATTGCAATGCGTTGCAGATAGCATAAAGCAATCATCCAAAATATTAATTATCAATTTGAAAACTATCTATCTCAGCTGTAACATAGTGCTGTGGTTCATTAACTGCATATACACTCTCCTCAGAGTACTAATGGCTACATGCAGATATTTCAAATGACTTCATAAACACATGAGCACAGACTGTTAAGCAGTGATCAATTTCTGCAAGACCATGTGATGTCCTATAATTCTTTAATGGTGCCAAAGTGATGTATAGCACGAGCACGTTCACTGGCTGATTCAGCAATATGCCCATGAGAAGTATCAGGGTTGTTCCTCTGTGGTGAGCTCTGCAGGGATTTAAATCACCTTGAAAACAAGCTATGGACAACAGACTTGCACACAAGAGTGCTCTGTTAGAAAGAGAATAGTTATTTTCTCTTAAAGGTATAACCACTCTTCTTGTAGTTTGCAGATGGAGGAAGTACAAAGACATGGCTCCCCTACACGCATGGTTGTGATGGTTCATTGTTTCATCTCAAAAATTCACTTCATACAGACCTATTCATACTACCAGAGATAGCAACCAGATTACAAGAATAATAAGTTATTGCAGGAGAAGGCAGGGAAGGTTTCAGACATTTGTGGCCTTCCTCTGTAACATCTTCCTTAAATGTTACTCCTGATCAGTGTTATTTTTATGGTTATTCAATTTAAAGTTTCAGAAATTAATATCTAATTTAAACATCATCTTTTATTTTAGCTGTTCAAGGATGCTGTGTGCTCATAGGAGCAGAAGTATCATCAGTTGTCTTGGGACCAGAGCTCCATCCATTCAGGAGAGAGATTTAGAAAATCATCAATTTTGTCTACGCCTCTGCATGGCTTTCTGCAAAGTGCTCTATTGTTTCTAATTCTAAGTACAATCACACAGATACATATCTTGTGGTTATCTGGCTTGTGTTTCTATATTGTATATCACATTTCTTTCCTCATAAAAAGCTCTTCCTGAAGATCCACTGAGATAAATGGTAAGACTTCTTCATACTTGAATTGGTCAATGAATTCTTTTTGGAAGGAAAATACTGTTTGTCTTTCAACAGTCTTTGAAGTAATGGAAAACATTGTATTCCTAGTCAGCAGCAGTCTCCAGGTCTATTTCTCCAGCTGATCCTTGCCAGATGTATTTAGTGTAGGAACAAATTTACTGGTTCAAACAAATCTTCCTTACATCTTTTTAATAAAAAAGGTATTTTCTATCAATATCTTTGTATTTTCCTATTCATGGCAAGAGACCAGATGTCAGGTAACTTGTGGAATGTGTGTCCTGTGGTCATGAGAAAAGCATGCTATATTTTAGAGAAATTATTTGGTTTTGGGCTAAATTTGATGTATTAACACTTATTGTCTAAAAATGTGCTTTTTTTTCTAACTATGTTTTAAAATTCTTTTGTTGTTTCTTTTGTGGTTTGGCTTTTTGGTTTTTTGTTTGGGTTTTTATTTGTTTGCTTTTTTATTTGTTTGGGTTTTGTTTTGTTTTGTTTTGCTTTGGTTTTGTTTTTGGAGTTTTGGTTTTTGGTTGCTTTTGTTTTGCTTTTTACCCTTTCTGGGCTAAATAGATGAAAAGAAAAATAAAGGGAATACTAACCAAAATTCATATATACTAAAAAAAATAAAGTAAAAATATTTCAAAGTAATCATGTCACTCACAAATACTTTTGAGAAATATGAAATTATTTTCTTTCAGATGTTCTGCAAGATGCACACAGCATCAGCTTCCATAATTTTTACTTTTATCTTCTTTGAATCATGAGCTTACATTATAAAGGAGCGAAAAACATAGTATGAGTTTTTTGTGAGTCATAATCATAATCCAATGTTATTTATCAATTTATTTGTTTCATTAAAAGCAATTTCAGAGCCCTAAACATTCTTAACTCCATATTTCATAGAAAGGAGAAAAAGGTGAGGGGAGAGAAGGCTTTTGAAATAAAGGATGTAAACTAAGTAGGTAAAACCAAGGAGATGAAAGAGACTCATTTTTTTACACTCATCTATTTCTAATAATGCAGTGTGTAGCTACTGCAAATTTCAGATACAGTCCTGGCTACATTGGAGATTATAGGAAAGATGCCTTTAAATTTGAAGAGCTATCACTATTGCATTACCAATCCTCTGATAAATACTACTGAACAGCCTGGGAGAGTGGGTTCTGTCTGCGTGGTCATCAGCCAACATACATTCTCCTGCGCTTCCTGCCCGACCTTCCTGAATAAATGACTCAGAGATTTATATTTTGGAAGTTTTGGCCTGTGACTGATGGTTGTGGATTCTTGTCAGGGCCATGACGTTACAGAATGGTAATGCCTTGGTTTTGGTTTGGGTGGGGTGTTAGAGGGGTGCAGGCTGTGTACCCAAATCTGTCCTCTGTTTGGTTTAAGTATAAATTCCCCTGTGACACTCTGACTGCATGTTTTAGGTGATTTTAGGTGATCCTACAGCTAAATAGCACAGAGACAATAAACTTACAGTGGTTTTGATTATATTGAATGGTTCTTTTCTTTTGAGAGATGAAAGTTTGGTCCATTTTTTCAAAATAAGTTAATGTTTGTTCTTCCCTTTTTTTAAAAATATTTTTTCAAAAGATCCACCAAAAGGCCTTGAAAAAGTCATAATCAGGAAGCATGCTATTAAACACAGCTTTCTTAACTCTGTTAAAGCTGCATTGTTGTTGTCACTATTGTTATAAAGAGGGACTTTTTGTTATAAATTTAGGGGCTTTTTTAAACAATATATCTGGAATTTAGTTTGCCAAAGATTTTAAACATTGGAGATTTACTCCCTAAAACCTATATCCCAGCCCTCCCTGTTGTCTCCAACTCATATTCTGTTATTTTAAGAAAATCACATTACGCCATTGTAATGACAGTAAAGGAAAAATATTAGTATTGCATAATGTTGAGTGGCAAAATTGCACAGTGCTATTCACATGAAAATTTTGCATTATCATTAGTCTTCCAGTATGAAATACAAAATCATTGTAGTGGAACATTTTCACAGGTACAATCTTGGTTGCTCTGAGAACAAATATCTCAATTCATTGCCAATGTTTACATTGCAGGAGGACACTATTTGCCATTGTAGCAAGCCTTTTGAAATCTATTACACTACAGGAATTTATTTGTATTATTCTCCTGAATATTATGTTTTTAAATTCTGTTCCATAAACAGATGTCACTTTGACTCTATAACACAAAAGAATTCTATGACACTTTTTGTTCATCATCAAAAAAAAACCCTCCCCACCTGCTAGCCTAGGATTAAGTCCGGATGGGGGAAATTAAAAATTAAATCTGTTCTGTATGACACTTGCACATGGCACATCCTGGTGCCTGTCACAGTATGAGAAATCTAGAATAATAGAAAAAAGTTAAATGATAAAATAAAAATAAATATGTAGAGTATGAGGAGTGTTGTTTCATCAACTGTTCTGCATATATGCAGGCATAAATGATTATCACTATCAATACAGCAGTAATTTGTCAATTTACTTGAATTTCCTGACTTCACTTGCATTTTCCTATCTGAAATTGTGATTGGTGCTTGGTGCTTTAGCTTGTTTCCCAGAGAAGTCATAAAAACATAGAGTAAATGTTTTCATCAGTTAGTGGGCCCACTGAAAATATTTTTACATGCAGAACAGGGCTTTTTGTCATTCCTACAGATCTTAACAACTGCTTTCAGTGTTATAAACCAGTTATTGATTTGCTCAATGGCCTCTAGTGAAACGGTTTGATTTTCCCCAGTCATGACATAGGTTGCATGCCTAAGCTGTAAAATTATCATCACAACTTATATGGGGACAGAAGTGACACAGACAGGGGGGTGGGGAATGAGGGTTGCAGTCAGTTCACCTCATGTTGTCTCTGCTTCTTCTTTCTCATTAAGTGGACGACATCTCACACTCCTCTCATGCTCCAGCATGAGGTCGCTTTCACGGGAGACTATCCCACACAAACCTCTCCAGCATGTGTCCTTCTCCCCACAGGCTGCAGCTCTTCACAAATTGCTCCAGTATGGGTCCCTTCCACAATTGGTGCAGTCCTTCAGGAGCAGACTGCTTCCAGCATGCTTCCCTCACAGGGTCACAAGTCCTGCCAGCAAACCTGCTGCAGCACAGGATCCTCGTTTCATGGGTCTGCAGGTCCTGCAACGCTCTGACACCCACAGGGTTACCCACATGGGACACCCACAGGGTTACCCACATGGGACACCCACAGGGTTACTGTCTCCTCGGGTCACACCCACCTGCTCTGGAATGGGATTGGTTTTCCCTTGCCACAGCTGGGTATCTGACCCACCTTGGGCCTCTGTGAGGGGACAGCCTGTCTTACCACAGTCCTGACCATGGGCTGCAGGGGAATCTCTGCTCCAGTGCCTTGAGCACCTCCTCCTTAATGTCTGCAGAACTGTTTCTTTCACATAATGTCAGTTCCCTCTTCTCTGGCTGCAATTGCTTCTGTGCAATAATTTTTTCCTTCTCAAATCTGTTATGCCAGAGGCATTATCACCATCACTGATGGGCCCAGCCATGGCCAGTGCAGGGTTTGCTGTTGAGCTTGCTGGCACTGGCTTTGTTGGGCATGGGGAAAGCTTCTGGCAGCTTCTCAAAGAAACCACTCCTGTAACTCTGCCCACTATCAAACCCTTGACTTGTAAACCAAATACACTGCCTCAAAACTTAGTATATTAATTTTCCAGAACAATCTTCTTTGCATTACAATGAATAAAACAAAACAATAATAGAAATAAACTAATTTAGTATTAATGCATTCTGATTGTTACTTCACAATATTGTCCCTGACAAGTTTTCGCACTTATTCTGAGGTCAGGGGAATGCCCACAGTTTAGTTTTCACTGCTTACTCTCAGCTTCTCAATTCTGCTTTGAATCAGATCAGAAGGGGACTGTCTCAAGTGATCTAGTGTATATTGTTGACCCTGGCTGGATGCTAGGCACTCCCCAAAGCCTCTCTATCACTCCCCTCTGCAGCTGTTCAGGGGAGAGAGAATACAACAAAGTATTCATGAGTTGAGATAAAGACCAGGAGAGATCACTCACCTTGTAGTGTCACAGGCAAAACAGGCTGGAATTAGAGATAGTAATTGAATTTATTGCTAACAAAATCAGAGTAGGATAATGAGAAATAATAAAAACCTTCAAAATATCTTCTCCCTGCCTGCCTGCCCCCCTTCCCAGCTCTACCTCCTCCCCCAGTGGCAGAGGGAGACAGGAAATGGGGGTTATGGTCAGTTCATCACATATTTATCCTGCTACTCAGGGAGAGGAGCTGCTCCCCTGCTTCACCATGGGGTCCCTTCCATGGGAGACAGTTCTCCATGAACTTCTCCAACATCTCAGTCCATCTCACGAGCAGCAGCTCTCAGTGAACTGCTGCAATGTGAGTCAAATGATGGGCAATTCTTCCAAAACTGCTGCAGAGTGAGTCACTCTTCCACAGGGTGCAGTTCTCCACGGATAGGTTGCTCCAGTGTGTGCTCCTCTTTCCATAGGGTCACAGCCTCCTCTCAGGCTTCCACCTGCTTGGATGTGGGTCTCCTCCATGTGCTGCAGGTGGATCTCTGTATCCCCATGGACTTCCATGCGCTGCAGGGCACAGCTGCCTCACCATGGTTTTGCACCAGGGGCTACAGGAGCATCTCAGGTCGGGTGCCTGGAGCACCTTCTCCTTCTTCTTCATCGACCTCAGTGTCTGCAGAATTGTTCCTATCAGATGTTCTCACCCCACTGCTCTGGCCTCAATTACAATTGTGCAATAATTTTTTTTTTCCTTCTTCTTAAATATCTTATCACAGCAGTGTTACCACTGTTTCTAGTTGTCCCAGCCTTAATCAGCACTACATTTGTCTTGGAGCCAGCTGGGATTGGCTCTGACCGACTTTAAGGAATCTCCCAGCAGCTTTTCATAGAAGCCAGCCCTGTAGGCCCATCTGCTACCAAAGTTTGCCATGCAAACCTAATAATTTTTCATGCTTATTCTAAGGTCAAGGGACTGCTCATAGTTTGGTTTTCACTGCCTACTCTCAGCTTCCTGATTCTGATCTGAATCAGATCTGAAGGCGATTGTGTCTAGTCATCTAGTGAGTGGAAGTCTTGATGACACTTCTGTTTGAAAGAGTTGAACTTTATTCCAGGTGTTGTGTCTTAAAGAGAGTTTGCAATATCATGTCTCTGCAAGTTTCTGAGTTTACACGGGCCTCTAAAGGGGTGCCACAATGATCCTCAGATTTTCAATATCCTTCTGCCATTGCCTTCACCTTCTTTTGTGCCATAAGGAGAAAGTGTACTGAGAAGCATCTCAAATACACACTTAAATATTACTTGCTTTTCCTTTGCTGTCATGTCTAAGGCACAGGTCCAAATGTTTACACTGGTAAATAGTTGGTGAGCAATAGTGTGTTTCTTGGCATTTATGAACACTTAAAACCTTGCTTCTCAAGCAGGACTTTGAAATTATTCCCCTGAATCGCCTTCAATAAATTCTTTCTTGTTGCATGTGTTCTTCACTCGAAACAGCCTCCAAAATAAATGTCTCACAAGCTAAATTTCTAGCCCATGAGAAGCATATGCATGGTTAAAAAAAAAGAAACAAAGAAAAATATTGAATCTAGCTAGTAATCCAACTAGTAACTTCAGAACAGGATATGCTTAGCGATTCAGAGAGTCATAAAATATACTCAATTGGTAGGGACTCACTAGGATCATTGAAGCTGAGCTCCTGGCCTTGCAGAGGACCAGCTAAGAATCACACTGTGCGTCCGTTTTCTAAATTCTTGAACTCAGTCAGGCTAGTGCTGTGATCCCTTCCCTGGGGAGCCTGTTCCAGTGCCCAACTACCCTCTAATTTCAGAACCTTTCCTGATATCCAGCCTAAACCTTCCCTGATTCAGCTTCAGGCCATTTCCTCAAGTCCATCAATGGCTACCACAGAGGGTTGTGGCCAGCCCTTCACAAGGAAGCTGCAGATTGCAATGAGGTCTCCTCTCAGTCTCCTCCTGGCTGAACAGAACAAGTGACCTGAGCCACTTCTCATACACCTTCCCGTCAAGGCGCTTCAGCATCCTTGTTGGTCTCCTCTGGATGCTCTCTAATAGTTTTATATTCGTCTTATATTGTGCTGCCCAAACCAGCCCCCAGCACTGGAGGTGAGGCTGTCCCAGCTCAGAGCAGAGCAGGACAATCCCCTCCCTTGCCCAGCTGTGATGCTGTGCCTGATGCACCCCAGGGCAGGGTTGGCCCTCCTGGCTGCCAGGGCACTGCTGACCCATGTTCAACTTGCCATCAACCAGGATCCCCAGGTTCTTTTCTGTGGGGCTGCTTTCCAGGAAATCCTTCCCAGATGCAGAATCTAGCCCCTGTCTTTGCAAACTTTTACCACAGGTACTGTGATGGGAATCTGCAGAGTGCATTAAATCAAGCATTTTAGTTGGACCTTCTTCCTAGTTTTACTTACTATCAATTTCAATTGCCAGTACAAACTAAAAAATGTGACAGTTTTTCTTGTCTCCACAGTAACAGATCCTAAATTACTGTGCAAAAAATAAAAATTAGTAAGCATTTAAAAGGGTTTAAAAATCACTCTGACTTCTTCTTCTAGTTTATCAAAATGTCATTCAATAAAACCAAAGGGAAGAACTGTGCAATAAGTTGTTATGCTCCATAAATAATTGGTAGGAATGAGAGATGATAAAAATATATGGTGAAAACTAACAGCTGGGGAACAAAAGAATCTGAAAGATGTTACTATATAATCTTAAACAATTATTGATAATTAAAATATTGCATTTAGAAAACAATTAATTCTTTGCAGAAAAAATCCTAAATGAAACTATAGTCTTTAGATTTATAAAATAAATTATATTCTGTGAATATCTTGTCTATCTGCATTCAAAATTAAAAAACAAAGCTAACTATCCTTACATGGATGAACTGTGACTTTATGAATAGCAATGGGCATATTCCTATTTGGCTGTGGAACTGATCTGAAAAATGTGTGTATGACAATAATTTATCCTAATTTGATTTATGAGTCTAACTACCCAAGAAACCACATAAGACTGGATATTTATAAATATGTGCTCCTTTACTTACAAACTTCACATTGTCTTGACGTGTTCCGGGGTTGGGGGGTTGTGGGATTTTTTCCCTTTACTTCAGGAAACTCTGGTAAATTATTTTTTTTTTTCTTTTAGTTCAAATAATGTTTTGTATCTTAAATCTACTAGTAATCAGCACTGGTTAAGCACTTGCATGGTTTAAGTAAAATTTATTTTTCTTTTCTGTTAATTGTATCTTCCTTCTCCTTTGCTTAATAGTTAGTATCTATGTTTTGCAAATGAGACAACTCAAATGCTAGCCTGAACAAAAAAGGTGTAATAATTAATTACAGTATGAGCCAACAGCAAATTCTACTTTAATACCCTCTCTATGTACAACAAAGGAGAGTCGAAATATTTTTTCTGTGTGTCAACATTCTCTCTCCTTTTACTTCATTAAATCAAGATGATATAAGACCCAGGAGACAGAAGTGCAAATTTTAAACCTGTATTGATTTAACCTTCCTTCTGTAAATATTTCATAGTTCTATAATGTGTAAATGCAATCATGCACAGAACAAAGGACTGCACTTTTTTGTTAGTACACAGAATGACAGTGTTTATTATGCCATTTAAACAATATTACATAGGAAAATACATGAGGATATTTTGTTATTGTTAGAAATACCAAGGATGATTGGTACAACACTATTTTTCAAGAGAAATGTTCATAAGAAAAGCTATTCCAAACTGTGATTTCCTTGAAGGACTATAATACCATTTGTTAATTACACTTTCACGACTTTTTTCTAGTTTCTCTTTCCCACAACAATTTGATGCAGATTTTTTTTTTTTTTGATTAAAGGTTTCTTCTCCCAGTGCCTCACTGTTTTCTGTTTTCTTACAGGCAATTTTATATTCTGAAATTCCAACATCCTAATCGTTTTTGTAACAGATGACTGGTGAAAGTTTTTGGCATGGATTATCTGTTTTATAATGGCTGTTATATGGTCTTCTTCTGGCAAAAACAATAAAAACAACAACAAAATCCCAGAAACTTCATGTACTGAGGCCCTTTAGAAGCCCATAATGATTTGGATGGAGTTGTTACTCTTTTCAAAGCCTATTTGTAGAAACATCACCCAAAAATAAAACATTGTTCTGAGAATTTCATTCTACTCTGAACTTTTTCTTGTGTAGTAAATGTTATATTTGTGAACACTGATATAAAAATTGATATTATAATTAAGTAGTTTTTTCCTGAACCAGAAATGCTATGGCTTGCTGCTATAGGAGTCCGATGCTGACAATTTCAGTGCCACCAGTGGTGGAGTTTAAATTAAAAAAAAACCAAACAAAAACAAGTATTACTAGCAAGCAAAAGTATCAAGTAGAAAATTTGTATTTTACAATCTATTTCTGGGTTGCTTAAAAGTGTTTATTTTATGTGCAAATTTAAAATATAATTCATGTTTCCAGATTTTAAAAGATCATAGATAAAATCAATATACATCTCACCATAACCGTACTGATATTAAACTGTCAAGCTCTTTTTCATGTCAAAGCACTGTTCTCAAGAATATTTTTATTGGAGTGATACCAGTTGGTGTGAACTGAGCCTTAGCCTTTTGCCCTTCTCTTAGTAATTTATCAGATCTGATACTTTTTGAAGAATCAGTGCAGTATTTATCATGAAGTTTCACTATGTCACAGTAGTACGAACATTACTGAGGATATTCCGTTTAGGAACATCATGTTACTTAGTCTTCTCCACTTCCATCTCTAAGATGTCACCCAGTCTAAATAAGCATGTATTTACTTTAATGACAAAAGTCTTTATTGTATCAAGACAACTCTTCTTTTTTAAATTAGATTTCATTTATAACCTCAAGCTTGACTGAGGTTTTCCTAGAAGCCAGGTTTCCAGGAATATGAGAGAGAAACAATCTGTAATTAATTTTAAAATGTGTAATTTTTCTTTGCTTTCCTTTGCTTGTGTATTGCCACAAGGCATCAGTCTACAGAAAATACATAGAATTTATACTCTGAAAAGGGTCTTACATCTATGCTTTTAAGTTACTCTTAGTTCTACTTATACATGTTTGTGTGCATAAGGCAAGGTCTACAAGAAATGTGGCAAGACTTCAGCCTGTTTAGGTGACTGAGTAACAGGGTAACCTGCAGTCACTCCTGAAGGGCAAGGGACTCCAGGAAGGTTGGATCTGCTTCAAGAGGAAATCTTAGCGATCCAAAAGCAGGCTGCCCCTGTTTTCCAATCAGAGAAACCATCAGGGAAAAGGACCAGCTCTCTGTTTAAAAAACAAGCCTAGGTTGGAACTCTGGGTAAAAAAAGGGTATATCACCTCTGGAAGGAGAGGAAGATAACTGTGGGGACTACAAGGTGTTACAAGGTAGGGAGAAAATTAGAAGGACCAAAGCCAAGCTGGGGCCTAATTTAGCAACTCTTGTAAAGGACAATGAAAAATTTTCTATAAATACATTGGCAACAAAGGGACAGTTAAGGAGATTCTCCATCCACCGCTGGATGTGGTGTTATGGATGCAGCACTTTGTCATGGCACGAGGAAATGGCTGGGATACTTTATGCCTTCTTTCCCTCAGTACGTAACACTAGAACCAGCTGTCCTCAGGCTACCCACATTCCAGAGCTGGAAGTTTGTGATGGAGAGTTGAATGAAGCCCTTATAATCCATGAGGAAATGGTAAGTGACCTATGCCAATTAGACCTATGCCCACAAGTCTTAGGGACCAGATGGGACACACATGAGAGTAACGAGGCAATCAGCAAAATTGTTTACCTAGCCACTTTCAATCATTTAAGAGGTGTCCTAATTAACTGGAGAAGTTCCACTTGACTGGAAATTATGAAGTGCCTCAAGAAGGGTCAGAAAGGTGTTTCAGGGAACTACAGGCCTGCCAATCTGACCTTGGTGCAAGGGAAGGTCATAGATCAGATCATCCTGAGTGCCATTGTGCAGCATGTGCCCGACAACCAGGGAATTGAGCCCAGCCAGCAGGGGTTTGTGAAAGGCAGGTACTGTTTGAACTGCCTGATCTCCTTCTATGATTAGGGCATGGATGTTTTCTACCAAGACCTAAGTGGTTTTGACACCTTTTTCCACAGCATGTTACTGGAGAATTGGATGGTCAAGGCTTGGAGGAGGGTACTCTTTGCTGGGTTAAAAAATGTCTGGGGCTAGGCCTGGAGAGCGCTGGTGAATGGAGTTACATCTGGTTGGTGGCCAGTCTCTAGTTGGGTTCACCATAGCTATGTGTTGGGGCCAGTCCCATTTAACATCTTTATTGGTGATTTGGACTAGGGGATTAAATTCATCATCAGTAAGTCAACAGATGACACCAAGATGGGAGGGAATGTTGATCTGCTGGACGGCAGGAAGGCTCTGGAGAGAGACAGGCTGGATTGACGGATTGAGGACAACTGCACAAGGGAAAGTGATGGGTCCTATCCTTGGGTTATCCCAACCCCATGCAGCATTACAAGTCAGGGAAAGTGGCTTGAGAGATGCTCAGCAGAAAGTTACCTAGGGGGTGCTGGTCAACAGCAGCTGCACATGACCCAGCACATGCTCAAGTGGCCAAAAGGCCAATGGTGTCCTGGCCTCTATCAGCAATATTGTGGCCAGCAGGACCAGGGCAGGGATTGTCCCCCTGTACTCGGTACTGGTGAGGCCACACCTTGATTCCTGTGTTCACTTTCGGGCCCTTCACTACAAGAAAGACATTGAGGTTCTGGAGCATGTCCAGAGAAGGACAATGGAGCTGGTGAGGGGTCTAGAGCACAAGTCTTAACAGGACCAGCTGAGGGAACTGAGGAGAACTCATTGCTTTCTACAATTACTTGAAAGGAGGTTGTAGTGAGGTGCAGGTCAGTTTGTTCTACCGTGTCTCAAGCAGAAGTGTTAGAGGAAATGGCCTTAATTTGCACCAGGGAAAGTTCAAATTAGAAAGAAAAATTTCACTGAAAGAGTCACTAGGCATTAGAATAAGTTGCCTAGAAAGGTGGTGGAGTGACATCCAGGCATCTCTTACAGAGGTCTTCTAATACCTGAAGGAAGAAAGATGAAGACAGGCTATTGACAAGAGCATGCAGTGACAGAATGAAAGGGAAAGACTTCCAAGTGACAGAGAGTAGGTTTAGTTTAGATATCAGGAGAAATTCTTTAGTGTGAGGTGGTGAGTAACTGAAAGATATTGCACAGAGAAATTGTGGATGTCCCAGTCCTGAGAGTGCTTAAGGCCAGGTTCCATGAGCTCTGAGCAACCTGTTCTAGTGAGAGGTATCCCTGTCCACAGCAGGAAGTTTAAAACTAGATTACCTTCAAGGTCCCTTCCAACACAGGCCCCTCTCTGACTCTAGAATTCTAAATTCTACCAGATGACATTTGGAATGGATACTAGGAAAAATTCCTTCACTGAAAGAGCGGCTAAGCTTTGGATCAGGCTACCTAGAGAAGTGGTGGAATCAATTCCCAGGAAGTGTTCAAAACCACTGGGGTTGTGGCACTTGGGGACATGGGTTTAGTGGTGAAAATGACAAGGCTAACAGCTGGACTCCATGACCTTAGATATCTTTTCCAACCCCAACAATTCTTTGTTCTGTCATCCTTTCTAGCTCCTGACTGATTTTAAGAGAGCCCTGCGGGCTGACAGTAGATCCAAAAGTCCTGGTCATAAATTTACAATGCAAATATGCCCCTTTGAAGGACTGACCTACTACCTGTGTCATCAAGGTGTACTCAGCACCTGCTTCCAGCAACTAGGATACATGGGGACACACAGAGTTATCAATCTTCTGCCATGTCACATATGTCTTAGTTCTCACTTGCAACAACCTATAAGTAAGCCTCAGGGAAAAGTTGAAAAGTAAACCTTGATTATTTTCCCCAAGGTCATCTCTAATAAAGGCACCTTGCCAGAGTTCAAATATATTGTTTGTAATAAATCTAGGTAAATAAATCTGCAGAGGTTTCCTCCCCAATTCCCCCCAATTTAAAAAAAAAAAAAAAAAAAAAAAAAAAAAAAAGCCAGGCTAACTATTTCATTGCATTTGCAAGGTTTTAATAATGGAATCAGAAGACTTTTGTTGTGTTATTTCAGCAGGCAATTGAAATGCAACACTCACAAATGGAAAATTTTTAACAAGAAAAATCAAAGCAAATATCTTCTTGAACAGGAATTTTTAAAAATATTTTTCTAATAGTCCCATATTGCAAATGGTATGATTAGTAGAATATAGGTGTGAACACATGCAAATGGCATGCAGGCCTGTATCAGAAATAGTGTGGCCACCAGGACTAGGGAAGGGATTATCCCTCTGTACTCGGCACTGGAGAGGCTACACCTTGAAACCTGTGTTTAGTTCTGGGCCCTTCACTACAAGAAAGACATTGAGATGCTGGAGCATGTCCAGAGAAAGGCAATGGAGCTGGTGAGGGGTTTGGAGCACAAATCTTATGAAGAGAGAGTGAGGGATCTGGGATTGTTTAGCCTGGAGAAAAGGAGGCTGAGGGAAGACTGTACCACTCTAAAAAACTGCTTGAAAGGACGCTGTAGTGAGGTGGGGGTTGGTTCCTACTCTCAAGTAACAAGCAATAGGACAAGAGGAAACAACCTCTAGATGTCCCAGGGGAGGTTTAGATGGGATATTAGAAATAATTTCTTCACTGTAAAGGTTTTCAAGCACTGTACAAGCTGCTCAGGTAGGTGGTTGAATAACCAGCCCTGGAGGTACTTTGAAGACATGCAGACGTGGTACATATGAACATGGTTTAGTAGTGGGCATGGAAGTGCTGGGATAATGGTTGGACTCAATGACCTTAGAGGTCTCCAACCTTAATCATTCTATGAATCAAACAGCAGCTCTAAATAGTATGCTGAACTATTTCTATAAGAAGGTTCCCAACAGTGGTTACAAGAAAAAAAAAAAAGGAAACAAACCCACCTGCCTAATGTGATTGCAAGGCCTCACCCATGTTACTTCAGGAAGGAGAGTTAAAACCATTAGGTCCTTTCATACTCTGTAACCCTTCCAAGGCACTCCAAGTTTTGCACAGACTATTGAAATGACTGATAGGTCAAAACATGTAGTTATTTATTGAACACAAAGACTGATATAACTAAACAACACAATAAAGGCAAGGGAGGATTGGATAGTGACCCTAAAACTGAATATTTTGGATTCAGCTTTTTTCCCTCTACTAAAATCCTCTGCTATCCTGTTCATGTCACTTATTGTCACTGAAGTATCTAGAGCACTAGGAAAAAGAAATGTTGTATAGAGACACAATTTTGATGTTGTGCTAGTGTACTGGAAATAATTACATACATTTGTATTAAAATATACAAATAAAAGGTCTTCTGAATAAGCAGTAGACTAAGTAGCAGAAAAAGCAGTTCAAGGTGAGGAGACTTACAGCACAGCTAAAGACAGCATTTTACCATATAGCTGACGAGTGCTTCCCCCCAGTAATTTGTTTCAAATTAATGCTGAAAATCCAGGTGCCAGTGAAGAAATGTTGACTTCTGATAGATATGATGCCCACATTATTTGTATTGCAACCTAGATCTGTCAGAAGAATTGTTTTCAAACCATTTTTTTCTAGATACAGCATGTCTTTATAGAAATATTGTAGATAAGCACAGCTAAACATGTAAGGAAGAGAAATATTTTTCTCATTTCTATGATTACAGCATTTGGTTTTAATGAGAACATCAGAGTTAATCTTTGTGTGCCTTCTTATCTGATCTTGCTTTGCTGAGCTTCTTAAACATAAATGTCCTGAAGCAAAAAACCAGTAATCTTAAAATGTGGGAGGCAGATAACATGCCAGTCAAACTGTTCGCTTTGATGCACACTATCAGAGACAATGCATAGTGCCTGGTTTTCATCATGAAACTGAACCCTGCACCCAATGCTATGAATATAACAAACTTCTAAAGGGGGATGATGAAAAAATTCTTCTATCTTTATTTATTAGTAGAACAAAGCAAATTCAGCCTTCCCGAGGAAAGTGGGGGATTTTTTTTGGATGGAGATGATGTAGGTAAACTGTAAGGACCCAGAGGTATTGCCACTTACATAACATAGAATTCAAATTTCTTTTCAAGAACTTAGAGCTGAATCATTCAGCAGCCTAGCAATGGAATAAGGTACTTGATGCAAGTGATTGTCTCAAGAATGAATCTGATGATAGAAGAAAGTTTTAAAATACATTCCAGTCAAAAATTCAAAATGAAAACAGTAGTTTTGTAGCAATCTCTGTACCAAATGAGGAACTGCTGCAGGAATAGTGCATCTGGGTAATGTGTCCCCAGTGACTGAGGTGCTGAATGAGCAGACTGAACTAACTGGAGCTAGTTAATCTGATTTCTTGTTTTTCCATCTATCCAGACTTCTAAGTTCTTGTATGATTTATAGTCATAGAATTTTTGAACAGTGGAAAAAAATAGTTTGTTTCCAAGTGCAAGTGAAAAACTCAACTAATTGTGTTTTAGAAGTTCATTACTTAGAAAATATACAACCTTTAGGAGAAGCCCACAATATGAAATGATGTATTGGACTTTGATCCTTATTCATCACTGTGCAAGAACTCAGTAGTCTTAAACCAGAACAGGAAGTTGCCATCTTCTCATCTTGTTGCTAGGATAGCACATGCTACTGTGTCTGTATGTCTACTGAGCATCCAATAACTTGACTTCATCTTACTCAGTGAAATAAGTTAACAGGAACAGTGGAATAAATTAACAGACAAATTAAATATAAAGCAGAGAAATGGTACTAAATCTGTAGAGACTAAAAGGCTGAAAATAAATATTTACTTTGGTATTCTAGCCTTCTGATGTACCAACAAACAAATTATCGCAGTCTTCTCTTTCAATTTATGCTTTGCACTTTCAAAAGAAAGGATAAACAGTCACATTTTCAAACAAACCTTAGTTTGAGAAATGTGCCAATTTACATTTAAGATTACTAATGCACAAAATCAACAGTGCATCTGAAAAAAAAATCATATAAAACCACAATAAATGTCTCATTTTAAGTTATCATAGAAGATTACTGAAACTTCACAACAAAGAAAAAAAAAGCCTATAAATCAAAATCTGAAATATTTCTGAGAAGGAATCAAATATTCCTTTTAAATATGCTCTCTGCTGTGGTGCCCTTCTGGAACCACACATCAACAGAAGAGATTGAGGCGGACCCCACTTTCCAAAAGGTGAAGATAATTGGAATATGTTATCAATTAATTGGTGTAGATGAGAAAGTTTTGGGTATGGTGGGAGGTTGCAGTCTCTATTGGAAGAAGCCAACAGCTGTCTTGTGCTGGACAAGGAATCCACTGGTTTCACAAAGGACTCACTGCAGTACGCAGCCAAGTATACCAGTAAAGCTGATGGCACCTCAGTTGAAACATATTTTTAAAAAACCAAAAAAATCAGTCATAGAAAAGCAGGTTGACAAAGGAGTGAGAAAGCACAGAGATAAGATTTAGGCCAAAAAAGGAAGATGCCATGGCAGACAAAAAAACCCAGCAGCCTGTCGAGGAATTTTTTTTTAAGGTTTTTGAAATTATGTGCCTTTGTGGCTCACTAAAAGTATACTGGACCAGATGAAAGATGTGATGAAGAGGTAGCAGAGAGAAATTGCTGTGTAGTGACCATGGCAGACCCCTGCTACCACCCTTGCTTTCCTGTTTAAAGGACCGAGTGTAAACTGCATCACAGCACGGAGCATTGAGAGATAGGAGAGATACATGGAGTGAAGGACTGAAACTGAACCTGGTGAAGTGAAGAAGTGTTCTTCCAAAGCTTTTTAGTATTTGGTGCAGCTGGTTTGTTTGTGTGGTGGTTTTGCTCATTAGTGGTTTTGGTTTTTCGGGTTTTGCTTTGTTTCTTCTCAACAGCATCCAAAATTAAATAATTAAATATTTGTGTATTTGTAATTTGTGACCTGGTAAGAAATCTATCTTTACTTCAATCTGTGAGGATTCTCACTCCTGCATGTTGAGGTCAAAGACGTGTGAGCAAGCAGCTGGCTGCTCTTAGGACCAACCTGCTGCAAGTATGAATAGGAGCTGTAGGGACAAGCAGGTGTGGGTAAAGCCTTAGGACCTCTGTCATAGCAGGTACTCAATGGACTGAACACAATTTAGGTGCTATATATACATCAGGATAGCCAACAAGAGGTTGGATGGGTTGAAAAAAGCATGTAACATCTTGTAGAACAACCAGATTCAGGAGGAGGTGTCACTTCAATATGTGATTTTCTTTACACTTTTGTGACCAAGTCCTGCTGAGCTCCAAGAGACCACTGGTGTTTGTGAAGGAATATGAAGGAAATAGACTTGGCAGGGAAGATACCATCTCCTTTTCTATTAGCAGTTGCCATGATTTAACAGAATGTCTAATTCATGTTGGCATTAAATCTAGGTTTTGTCATTGAATTATGCCTTGAAGGTTTCTTGGAAGTTTTTTCTGTTTTCTGGTTTTGGTTTTTTGTTTGTTTGTTTGTTTGTTTGTTTGTTTGTTTGTTTGCTTGGGATGGGGTTTGTTGTTTGGTTTTTGGGTTTCTTTGGTTTGGTTTGGTTTGTTTTTTGTGTTATACTGATTTTTCAGGAGCAGATATATGAGTTTCTATGACTTTATTCACAGATTCTGGTTTTAGTTACATGAATGATGAAAAATGGCTTTGCACTGGGCCTTCCCCACATGATGGAGAAATTAGTTCATTGCCATTTCCACTTTTCTTGAACACTGGCAACACAGATGTTTTTAAAGCACCTTGTATTTCTTTTTCTTTCTTTTTTTTTTTTTTTTTGTTCTGAGAGTGAAGCTTTCTTTAACGGTTGATTTTCTCTAAACTTCATTAGTTTCCAGTGGTCCCAGGTGGTTTATATCTTTCTGCTGGCTAGATTGTACTGGATAGCATTGATCATGCTGCCACATCTCAGAGTACAGCATGATGGACCAGGTGCAGTTTCTCATAATATGACTGTTTGTAGATAGGGAAAGTAGGTGAAAGTCTCTGTAGTTTTCCCTCCCTAACCCTTCTAAATAGAAGGGAATGAGATGGATGCAATGTGCTCCTGTTTATGACAACGGTAACTTTTTCTCCTCCTGAACATGTTTGCAATAATAATAAATGGTTCTGTTGCTCTGACAAAGCCTCTATGGCATTTTTCTGTCTTACAGCAGCAGTTCTAAGCTTCATGGCTTTGGATGGGTCTCATTATTATTGTTTAGGTCTTAATGAATACTGATAAAATATTCACTGGCTTTTGAATTTTTTTTTAAGGTTTTTGAAATTATGTGCCTGTGTGGGTAACTAAAGGTATCCTGCCATAAAGGTCCATAAAAAAACAGTCATCACGATGAAAGCATCAATAAAATTGTCTTTGCAATCACTTCCAAACTGCATTTTCTGCTTACCTGGATTTTACATCTTTTTTAAATATTAATTGTTGATTTGCTAATTTGAAAACACATCCTGGAGCTCCCCTAAGCACATAGATACACATTTTTTCCTTATTATTTAACTCTCCTCCTCTCCATCTTCTCCTGCACTTCCATTTTCCTGTCTTGAATCTTCCCCCACAACAAGCAGGGTCAATGAAACCCATTTGTGAGTGATGATAGTGCTGTACATCAATGAAATCAGTGGTAGATATTCTAAAGTTACTGGAAGCTGTGTTCATGCATAATGTGCCATCTTTTTGCAAAAGATAGTGGGGAAAATATTTGACAAGTACAGCAAGACCCTCAAGCCAAAGGGCAAGAAATAGAACAGAACTCTTTGCACTGTTTTGGTTTTTGACAGTACTATTCAATCAAACACTTTCCTCGATCCCAGTTTATATAAGACAACCACAAAACCTTCTCAAGAACTGTGTTTAAGAGGAGTGCACTGAAAGCTTTTCCTCCCTACAAAGCTTCCTTTTTGAGTCTTGTTGCCTTTCCAGCAAGTCAGTCTCGGCTGTAGGTTTCTGGTGCTTACCCTTCACACAATCATATATTCACAGAATGGTTTGCCTTGGAAGTGACCTCAGAAATCATCTACCACAGGCAGGACACCTTCTATTAGCCCAGTTTGCTCAGAGCTCCATCCAGCCTGGTCTTGAACATCTTCAGGAGCATCTAGAACTTCCCTGAGCAACCCATTCTAGTATGTATCCTCCTTCCAGAATTTCTTCCTAATATCTAATCTAAATCTACACTGTTTCAATTTAAGATCGTTATCTCTTGTTCTAACACAACATGGCCTTGTCAAAAGTCCTCCTCCAAGTTTCCTGGAGGCCCCCTTTAGGTACTGGAAGGCTTTGGTATGATCTTCCCCGAGCCTTCCCTGACTGTACAATTTCACTCTACCATTCTGTCCTCAAAGGAGAATTGTTCCAGCCCTTTGATCTTTTTGGAGGCCTCCTCTAGACTCTTTCCAACAAGTCCATGTCCTTCTTGTGCTGGGAACATGTCGTGGTTTGACACTGACGCAATGCCAGTGCCCCCATGAAAATACACTCTCCCTGGTGTCTGCTGTGAGATGTGACCAGGAATAAGCAAACAGGCCCCCACCTAGAAATAAAGAAAAGAAAACTTTGTTAACTAAACTACAACTATATGTAAAAAGAAACACACAGGAAAATGAAAACCTTCCAAAAGCATTTCCTCCTCCCCCCACCAAATTTCCAATACATCCATCCCTACGTACAGATCACCAACTCTCGGTCCATCACCACCCTTCAGACAATCAATCCTCAGTTCATCAAGAGGAGAGGAGTCCTTCTTGTACCATGGGCTTCCCCTGGAAACACAGCTGAAGCCTCGTGTGTTTCCGTGTCACTCGTGGCACCGCCCGGAGAACATCTGCCATCATGACCGCTTCCTTTCATGTCCAGTGCTCTCACCACTGCACACGGACCAGAGCTGCTTCTAGGGCTTTTCCTTTTAAGGATGCTTCGTCCCATTCCAAAAAGAGCACAGTCTCTCACATTTGGAACACCTGTCCCCCCCAAATTTCACCCCCTGGGGCCGAGGGGTCTCAACACTGAACCCTCTTGGCTCCGAGCCATTGCCTCCCCATGGATGCAGTCTCTGTGTCACAGGAAACATGGTTCTGTCCATGGCTATACAAGAGAAGTCCAAGTCCAGCCAAGACCACTCCATCATCTCTTCCCACCTAAGATTCTTCTCCACTCTTCCGACATCTTTCACTTGCACGGACTTTCATCACACTTGCCCATTTCCTCCTCCATTTCATCTCTATCTCTCTTCTAGGAAGATTAATGTTCTGCAAAGTTTTCATTGTCCAAAAAGGGTTAAAATCTCAGGCTCTGCCCGCCCAGAACTCCCACAGCGGCTGGACACCTTCTCACTGCACCCTGCGCTCCCCTTCTCCTTCTCAGCCCTGCTGCAGGCGCATGTTATCAAGTTTCAAGGTAGCACAGTCACAGGCACAGGCTGGCGCTCTCTCTCTCTCTCTCTCTCTCTCTCTCTGGCGCTCTCTCTCTCTCTCTCTCTCTCTCTCTCTCTCTCTCTTTCTCCTGGGTGAGGGGGAGCAGGGGGCTGCCCGATGCCTCTCCGTGCTTCTCACCCTTCCACCCTCGGCGGCCCAGGCCTACCTCACCCGGCTGCATGGCTTCTCCTCCCCTGCCCAGCCCTCAGCTGGGCCAGGGCAGGTCTGACCTGTTTCCCCGGCAGAACCCAAGAGAACTTCCCCCTGGGAGTGCTCTGCTTTTAACTCCTGTGTTCTCAGAGGCGTATTCATGTCCCCAGTGGCCACACCAGGTGCCAATATTCAAATCTGGGCACCCATTGGGTTGACCACAGCATTCCAAAAAACTCACTTCCTCTCAAACCACGACAGGACCCCAGAGCTGGATGCAGCCCTGCAGGTGGGATCTCAGCAGAGCAGAGGGGCAGAATGCCCTCCCTCATCCCGTTGGCTGCACTACTTTGTTACCAGGGGACAATTGGCTTTCTGGGCTGCAAGTGCACATTGCTGGCTCATGTCAAGTTTTTCATCCACCAGAACAGCCAAGTCCTTTCCCTCAGGGCTGTTCTCAATCCACTGTCCACCCAGCCTACATCAAGACCACAGCTTGCCCTGACCCAAATATAGCACCTTGCACTTGGGTGTCATGCAGGGACATTGCGAAATGTTTTGCACAAGTTCAGGTGTCTTACTGCAGTTGCTCTTCCCTCATCCATTACTGCAACCCTGCCAGAGATGGTCCCCAGATTTGTCAGGCAGGATTTGCCTTTAGTGAAGCCAACTTGGCCCTCATCAATCACCTTCTGATTGTCAAAGTGTCATAGTTTCCAAGAGAATGCTCTCCATGATCTTGCCAGGCACCAAGGTGAGAATGGCCAGCCTGTAGTTTTACAGTTTTTCCTTACTGTTTGTTTTGAAAATGGGTGTTACAGTTTTCCTGTTCCCCTTTCCCCTCTCTTTTTCTAAGTGGTAATTTCATTGCATTGCCACAACTTATGTATGATGGATAGTGGCTTAGCCACTTCCTCAGCCAGTTCCTTCAGGACCTGAGGATGTATCTTATCAGGTCCATGGACTTAGGCACCTTCAGGCTCCTTAGATGGTTTTGAACCTGATTTTCTCCTATAGCAGGCAGTTCTACTTTTTGCTACTTGCTATGTGCAACTTGGGCAGTGTGGCTAGAGAACTTCCTGGTAAAGAGCAACACAAAAAAGTGCCTCAGCCTTCTCTACATCCTAGGTAAACTTTCACAAAAATAAGAGAGCTAGAAAAATAGTGGGAAAAGTTAGAATTCATCAGTTGAAAGTAAGGCAGCTATGTCAATCTGCAAAACCCTAATTACTGTGTTTTGTCTAGATTCTAATGATTTTAACTGTAAGAGGAGGGCAAAGTAAACATTTTTAAACTTATTACCTAAAATGCTTTTGCAGGCTGTTTAAGAAACAACTCTTCCTCTTAGTGGACCCCAAGACATATTAGTATTTTGATTTAAATTTACTGAATTTACGGAAGTTCAAAATTGAGCAGATTTATACTTCCTCAGTCCAGGGATGACCTTCAAAAATATTCTAAGATTTTAGGATTAAAATGTATGTCTGTCCTAAGTTTACATGCTTCCTTTAAAATCAAAGTAGTTTCTTTACTGCTACAATGTCCAGACTCCTTTCTCTGACTTTTATGTGTCTATCCTTTGGAAACCAAGCAGATTTCTCTAATTAGCAAAGTTCCCACATATGGTGCTTGGACTTTGTGTGAATGTGTTTTGTATGGTGTAATAGCTGGGAATTGGGATTTTTATGATTCAAAGGCAACAGCTCTTCTTGGTGAGGCAAACGAAGTTCATCTGAAGCTAGTGGGAACTAAGAAACATCTCTGGAGCTGAATCTGCTCTTTCTTCCATTTAAGCCTTTGAGCACAGTTGCAGCCCTGTGGATATTACAGAAATGGATATTAAAAGAATTTCCCTAAGTGACACAGCAGCTTCTCACTTGTAACAATATGCCTCCAAAAAATGCCTCATGTCTTTCTGAGAATGCAGATGTAGTTTCTAACTCCTAAAAGTATTTCTCTATCAAGCTGCTTCTGGATGTAGTTTGTTTGTGATTAAAAGCAAAACTTGAGGCCATAACTTCACTTTTGTGAAGTGGGAGGGATAGCTGCAGTTATCTTACATATTCTTTTACTACTTTGTCAGGGGAAGTACTCATGCCAAATCCTGCTCTAGAAGAGACTACATACACCACCAAAGTAATAAAATGCAGACTTCTCTAAAACTGGCGTCATTGTTGTAGGATCTACCCTCTCTCCAAATGGTCCATAGATAGTACTTGCAGCTTGTATCCTTACTGTGATGGTGGTGGTTCTCTGGTACACTATTTTCGTACTCATTTCATGATTTTGTCATTTTTTCTGTACGTGGCAGTTTCTTTCCCATCTCAGCCAGAACCCTCTTTTGAGCAGAGTGGTAATTTTGGCTCTTTGTCCCTAGAGGAACTATATGGACAGCAAAAAAGGCAGAGCTCTTCACCAAAAGCTGGTTACTTCTTTCTCGGCTATCATATATGTGGCATATTTTGAAAGACAGAAATTATAGTATCTTTATGGAATAAGGATTGTAAACCAGTCCTTTTGTCATAATCCTTTATGATGAGTTTCTGCAGTAGTTAGGACTAAACTGTGTGTGCACAATATAGATTTATTTCTGCAGTCTTCCCTTGGGAATCATGCAATTACATGAGGATCCAGCCTGTGCAGTCACAAAGACAAGCTTGAAAATACATTAGGAGGGCTACTGATGTAGTGGAATGTTCTAAACCCACAGAGAATGTTGGACAACACAGCTAAAAACACCCAGTAGTCAGTGGAACAGTTCCAATGGAAATTGTGTTTCTAAACATGTTATTTTTTGGAATAAAAAAGAACACTAAAGACAAGATTTTTTCATATTGAAAGTGGCAAAATCTGCAGTAAATTCTACTCAACAGAAAAAAACCCTGTAAATAAATGCAGATCAGACAGCTGTCCAGGCACATTGCTGTCCGTGACAGAGAAATGACTCTGCAGTAGGAGTGTCTCTGCCCCTCTGAAAGCAGCATCCACTCTGTGCCACTACACTTGGAGAAAGGCCCTTGCCATTGACCTCAGGAGTCCAAGTTTTTCTCTGGTGTGGTGGCTGCATTGCTCCATTTTTTCTCCTGGAAATATGGCAGAGAGTTCTTGTTGCAGCATCACTGCATTAGTGAGTGTAAAAGGAGAAGGCAGGATATAGAACAAAAGCAGCTTGCTGAATTCCTTTTAAAAGGGAAGATTTTAGGACTTTTTCCATCTGTTGTTGTCGTATTGAACGAGTTAAAGAAAAAAAAATTTGAAGGAAAAAAAATGGTAGGGGAAAAAAAAAGCATTCTAGGATTCTGCTGCTCATACATTATTAGCGGATAACTAAATAAATAGAAGAGACCTGATCTGTTGTCCATTATATACCAAAAGGGCACAACATGTATCTGAATACATGGCTATAATTCAAATGATTATCCTTCAGGCAGACACAGATTCCTACAGGACTCTGCCTGAATTTACTCATTCATTAGGGAGGAAATAGTATCCATTAGGAAGGAATAGACCAAGACATGTAATCTTTACAAAAAGAATTTCAAAGAATTCTTACATGTGGGTGTTTTTCTGTTTGTTGGTTTGGTTTTTTGTTTTTTTTTTTTGTTTGTTTGTTTGTTTGGTTTTCTTATTATTAATAGTAGTATTAGAATTTTCTAAAGAAATTGTTGGGAATCATTTGTGGAAAAATATGACTTAAGCTCTAAATATTATTTACACAGGAGATCTTTAGATTGGTGCTTCTGGTAAAAGTAGTACTGTGAGGTTCCATTTGCTGTAAAATGATTGGCCAAAAAAGTCAATTATGTTATAAATAATTACAATGTGTCTTTTGAAGACATTTCTATTTGTATGCTGTATTTAGTGAGTTTAGGATAGATGTATTCTCAAATTCCAAATCAAAAATCAAAAATTCTAGAATTCCCAATCAAAAATATTTCCCTGTACTTTAAAGAATTTTTTAAAAAAAAACTTAATATCAGTACAACTTTCTTAAGTACAATCTGCAAACAGCCTTGGAGCATATACCATGAAGGGTACCTGCTGTATGGTGCTTTAAGCAGGAATTATTTGAAGTGTTAATGATTCACTTAGATAGGGAAGATAAGAAGTTGCTTGATGTCTCATGATCTGTGAAAAGTGCAAGAGAACATTTTATATTGAGTAGGATATCTTTTAATTGTCTTTTTAAAGAAAAGTAGAGATGATGAAGAAACCATATTTAGAACATTAGAAATTGAATTGGACTTGATCAGCCTTGGGTAGCCATTGGGAGAAGTAAGTGAGTAAGTGTATCTGTATATAAATGTATTTATACACAATACACAATGAGTAAGTGTACCTGTATATAAATGTATTTATACACAATACACATTCACATGCTCACACTTAAACATGTGCAGATATATATATATGTATATACATGTATATCCGGTATTTAAAGTATTTATGCCTAGCTCAGAGATGTCTAATGAAGCATAGGATAATTATGAAATCTTTTAGGTAAGTGATATATAATGCACCACTTTGTATTAATATTTAAAGTCTCTGTCATGATGTATATTGTCAAAAGTGTTTACATTTATTTCTTACTTACCAAAAAGGTTTGATATAGACCCTTCACTATTACTGAATATGATAAATTCATTTAACTCTAGTTAAGGTATGTTATGCATTACTATTTTAAAAAAATAACATTATAATATACCATCACAATACACTTCAGACAGCTAACACAAAACTTTTAAAGTCTAAGTGCAAATCTCCATGTCGCTTTTCTACACATATGCAAGTCTGAGTCACTCAGGGAGATGTCATGCAGATATACAACTGAACACACCATGGCTGTTTTAACTTTGGTATTTATTTGGTAGCTTAAGACTCAAAATAAAAAAGTTTAGGAAGAAATTTCAAGTCAAATTAAAAGGGATAAATATTCAAAAATTTTCAAACTGTAATTTTATTAAAGGTAAACCCTTCCGTTTCAAAGCTTCTTTGCCAAAAGCTTTTGAGAATTATAGCAGCATTCTTAAAATTCACTAAGGTCCCATATTATCTGAGGCACTACATGAGCACTTTCTAAAAGGCTGTTCAGGGAAGTTTGAAGATGGAAGGCAGATTTATACTTCAGACAATGCAACACGAAAGTCTGCTATGGCCCTCTTAATAGGATTGGCAGGAGAGGTGGAAAAAAAATAGCTGTTTATTTTTATTTGAACTAACTAATTTGTTTATTTTTGAATTGAACTAACAAATATGATAATACTGTTTGGAGCTTACAGCCTTCGTTGTTACTGCCATGTAGTAATTTAATTTATGGGCAAATATGCTTCTTATACTATATTTATAGGTTTTAGCTTTAATTTGCTTTTATTACATGGTTGTTGAAGATGTTAGTCAGTTCTGGGCTCATTCCAAGTACCATATGAATATACAATTAGAGGCTAAAAAGGCTTACAATCTCAATCGTCAAAAGAGAAAAAAATGTCACGCACTTTTTTTTACCACAGGGTAAAAAATGCCGCTCAAATGGCAAAACCCGTTGTGATTGAATGGAGAAGAGAGATTCACACTTCGGAAGATTCAAAGAGGATGAGGGAAGGCCACAGCCAGTGGAAAACTTCAAAAGAAGATGAGTGACTGTTCAGCTCTACTCAGAATGTAAAGCAGCGTTCACCACTGGGGATAAATAAAAATCATTGATGACTATGGGGATATCACCAAACTTTGAGTTGTCTTGAGATAACTGAAAAAATTTGCAGCTTCTATCTTAGGAATAATTTTCTGTCTGGAAGACAGTTCTGACCCTGAGTCTCCAAAGCCTGCAAGAAAGTTTGTTTATGGCAGGTGCCAGGCCATGCAGCTTCATCTGCTGGGTATGCTGCACTTGTCTGTTTGCTCTTTTTTCTCTTCAAGACAAGTTCTGTACATCTTTGGAAAATATTACAGTCTTTTCTTTTTTTTTTTCTCCTTTTTTCTTTCATTTCTGATAGGAAATTTTCTATATATTTTAAAATATCCTAAGAAAGAGTAAAACCACATTCATCTCAATATTTAAAAGTGGGGAGAGTTGTGGCCTGAGTAATACATTTTCATGAACTCAAAATAATGGAAGTATCGATGTTGATCTGCAATTGGTAATGTCCAGTACTGTCTACAACTGAAAATTCTAAGGCAAGGTTCATCTGCTGCAGAAAAAACTGAAGGTTGAAAACAGTGATATGGAAATTCTGAATTATCTTTACAAACTTTCCTTTATTTTGCTTTTCAGAGATAGAAGTAATTTAATAATTTAATCTCTTCAATAGATAAAAATATTCAGTTAAGAATCATTTACAACTATAACTCAATTTCAATAAGTTAGTAAGGCATTTTGAAATTTCACTTAGGTAAAGAAGTTTTATAAGCATTGACAATATTATTTATTCTAATTTTATTGTACAGATTATAAATAATTGTTTTTATAATTTTCTAAGCAAGTTACAAATGTCTACTACTGCTATTATTGCCTTAAAATATGGTGCAAGGATTTCTAAATTTGCACATCAGCTTATCACATATTCCAGAGAAAAAGTAGCCCATGGAGATACAAACATAACACAGTTTTTCACAAGTGCTAATCAACTGAATGAGACAACCAAAAAACCCTCAAGAATGGCATAATTAGATGTGCTATGTCTTTAAGTGTAAATGGCTATGAAGATTAAAATGACAACAGTGAAATCCTTGGGGAGATTGATTTTCATTGTAAAGAGGTAATTTTAAACTTTAAAAAATATATTTGCCTTTGATCTATCTGTATTTGTTAACATAAGATATCAGATCTCTGTTCTCTAATAAAATACAGGTTGCTAATATCCCTGGAAATTGAAGTAGTCAAAATGTTACAAAGACTATGGATAAACTTTGTATTTCTGTTTCAGCCTGTTAATATAATCTATTATTTCCCAGAAACTGGATCTAAATTACCCATGAAAAAAGTGGTAGGAAAAAACTACGCGTCAGGACTCAGTGAGGTGATTCAGGAGCTTATTGTCCTCCAATTTTAATCAGGAAAAAAGTTTACATATTTTACATGTAAATGTATCACGCACCTCTACAAACATATCTTTCATAGGTAAAAGAAATTTAATGAAATGGCTGAGAAAACAGTCATGTCAGTAGCTCTATTTCCATAAACTAAAATTTATTTTGTGCCCAGGATCTTCAGTAAATAAACAGAGAAACAAATTAATAAGTAATGTAGTAGAAATAGGAGGTTTTTCAGCACCATTAAAAAGGCCTATTGGTTCTGAACATATTTTATAAATATTGCAAAAATAGTTCATCCAGCATAATGTCTTAATGATGCTGAACTCAATTTCTATTTCATGTCCCAGTTATGTTACTGCAAGTTTTATGATCTAAAGCTGCCTATACATCTAAAATCTTCATATCTATCTCTTGATTTTGCTTTGGGAAATACTAGCTGTCACATTCATTTTGGACAGGTCATGTTTGTTTCCATATTAATTGTGTAACAGAGAAGAAATAGCTGACAAATACTACTTTACAAAACTTTTTGACTTTCAGTGTGTGAAGCATGAGGACAACAATACTGTAATGTAAATGGACTTTGACTTTTTTACATTTTGCAACTGGCAAGTGATTCCAGAACTTTATATTTTCTCCCTACTGCCTTGCTGCTTGTTATTGGGCCTTTAGCAGGTCTCCCTTCAGTTTGGCCATAACAGTGTTGACCTTGGTAATGTGTTTGAAGAAACTCCAAAAGCATATAAAAATAGCTGCAGTAAGAAAAGCATTTTGTTTGTCAGTATTGCTTGGTACAAAATACAGATTATCCACTGTATTTTTTTCAGGGAATTACTGATAGAATATCTTCATAGCTTCATAGAGTCTTGCACCAGATCCCTTTCAGGGATACAATGTCAGAACAAATATCTGTGCTTGGGGCAAGACTGCTTTTTGAACCTCTGGCTTCATTAGAGTTCTGGGTTACAGAAAACTCTCAAACATACAATTATACATAATAAAGTCCCCAGTATATTTACTGAAACCCATCATGTTCATAATTAAATTAATGAGGCCGTCAGTTTATGAATTTTTTACTAATATAAGTTGATTGATATAGAATTAAAGTTTCCTACACTCAAATACATCCATAATGCTACCACATGGTGGGTGATCCTGATAATCGTGTCACCCAGCCTGTCAGTGACTCCTTGTTCACCCAATGCAGGTACATCACCTTGTAGTACCCACAAAAAGCTAAATCACCTTTCAAGTCACATATATTTAAGTACATAGTATTTTCAAAAACATGTAAATACAGAAATATCATATATAAATATTTAAGCGAACAGGGAAATGCATCCTTTCACATATATAAGTGATGACAAAGCATAACGGAGGAAGAATAGCATTTTGTAACACTTGGTTAGGATTTATTATTTGATAAAGCCCATGATAACTGGATTTCAAAGACAGAATTAATTTTCAGCCTAAACATTGTCTCTAATTTCAGCTTTCAGCTACATGACAGCCTCATTTTTTAACTTGTCTAAAGTTTAATCTCGCTACTTTTTTTATTTTGAGGACCACTAAATGGCCTTGTGGGAGACATGCATTTTTGGATATGAGCATTATATGCATAAAATATATGCAAAATAGAGTATTTCACTTTTAATACACTCCTATGATAAATTTGTTTAAATTATATGAAAAGCAAAGAAACACTAGTCTCAGAGCTCTTATAATAAAACTAGCAATTTTTAAGAAGAAAGAAAACACCATTGGAATTGAAGTATGTTATAGGTAAGATAAAAAAAAATCACACTTCTGCTGAACTTGCTTTAGACACAGATCTTAAAACTTGTGCAGGTGCAGAACACAACTGCTTCTGTTTTGTGTGACCTCACTAATGGATCCTTGGGCACTCTTTCTTATGTAACAATTTTTAAAAAACCGTAAAAATCTCTGTATATACTTATTCCATAATCATTATCATTACACCTTACAGATTTTCATTTGTTAAAATGGAGAAATATTGTACATAGAAATATGATAAGTATTTGCTGAGGACTTGTGTGCATCTGTGTTCTCTGTATTTACACATCTAACAGCCTGAAAAGGAAATTGTACTTCTTTTGAAACACATGCCAGCTGAATGCATGAAAGTAAACACATAGAAAGACATCAGAAAGTGAGTAAACAATCTAGATAGTAAAACCTGGTGCCTTTATCTCAGATCATGAGTGTATAGCTAACTGATTTTCAGTATCATCCACCTAATTGAGCACCTTGAGTGCCTAGAGAAGGGCAGCGAGGCTAGTGGTGACTCTGGAACACAAATCCTGTCATGAGCAGCTGAGGGAGTTGGGGTTGTTTAGCCTGGAGAGGAGGAGGCTCGGGGGAGAGCTTATCACTCTCTAGAACTGCCTGAAAGCAGGGTGCAGCCTGGTTGGGGTCAGTCTCTTCTCCCAGGGAACGAGTGACAGGACAAGAGGACGCATGCTTAAGCTGTGCCAGGAGAAGTTTAGGCTGGACATTTAGTAAAAAAGTTCTTCACTGAAAGAGTGATTGGGTACTGGAGTGGGCTGCCCAGGGAGGTGGTGGAATCACTGTCACTGGAGGTGTTTAGAAAGAGACTGGATGTGGCATTTGGTGCCATGGTTTACTTGATAAAATGGTGTTCAGTCATAGGTTGGACTTAATGATCTCAAAGGTGTTTCCCAACCTAGTTAATTCTGTGATTTGGTGATTCTGTAATTTTCAGCCACCATTTTACAACTTACTTTGATCACAAATGTTAGGGTGAGGGTCTGCTTACATACTGTCACATCTTTTCTTAAATTTGCCATATTTACAACATTGAAATGAAACTTTTACAAAATTCATTGCTTTATGCATTACCTGTCCTTTATGATCTATATACATATAATGGTATCTTCTATGATCATACAGTAAAACAGAATTTATATAACCTTTTCTAATTTATCAATGGGTATTTAAAGGTCTGGAAAGGCTAAATTGATTTAAATTACTTTCTCTTTGATATTGAGGGTCAGTATCTGTTTTCTAGATGTCATATTTGTAGATCATCCCCCATAAAACATAATGACTATGATAGTGTTGGTGCTACAAAACTTTAAAAAGCACATATTTGTTCAAGGTATTCTTGAAGTATGTGTAATTATAGGCAAACCTGGTGTGGACATAAGGTATTTGGTACCCAAAAAATTTTAACCTTAAAGGGTCACCTTCATGGCCTTTTGGAGGAGCAAAGAGAAGTGAAGCAGAATTTGGTTAAAAGGCTTAATGAAACACTAAGATCTTTACAGCAACTGCGAAGATGTTCTCAGAACTATGTTGTAACTGAAAAAAAGATATGAGATATTTGATTAGAAGTATTTATCTTCCCTGTATTACCTTTCTTAGTAACTGGCCTCAGGTGAAACAAAGTCCTTAGAATAAATTTTTTATAACTCTCTACTCAGTTCATATTTCTAAGTAAGACTCTTTTCTTTCTGGAAAGGAAGATTGAACACAGTCTGAAAGCCAAAAGTATCATATTTTGCATGTGGAAATAGCATTGAAATTGGATGGAAGTCCTGTTATTACTCTTTAATTTGGTAAAGCCCTAACAAGTATTAAATATATGTTTGTTACTGCAGCAACTTCAACTAGTAAGAAGAGAGACTTGTATAAGGTGGAGTTTGAACATTCTGGACTGATTGGACTCTGCACTTCAGTGCAGAAGGTGACACAGAAAAATTATATTTAGCTTTATCTTATGTCCAAAGAAGTGAATAATAAAAGCACTCACCTGTCATTGTAAATCACTGAGCTATGGTTTGCCTGATGCTTGTTTTCTTTGCTGCAAGAGAAAAGTTTCCATTACTACTTTTTACATTCTAAGACACATATCTTTTTGTATGTATATATACACATCTATGCAAACATATATAAACATCTATGCAAATATATGACTGCTCCTGACTGCACCTTTGCCAAAAGAACTGTAAAATTAAAAACTGACAGTAGAACACAGAAGCACTCTGTAATATTTCTCAGCCCATCCTCAGGCTAAAAAAAGGTAGATGTTTCTTCTTAGAATGAAACTAGACCAAATGATGTTAATTTATTTATAAAAATTCATTCTTCCTAATATTCCCTTCCAATTACTCACCAGAAAGAAATTTTCTGTAAAGTTGAAAAAAAGAAAAAATACCCTAAATAGGTAAGTTTTTGTTGGCAAGACATGTTCACAACTCTAAAGTAATTTTTTTCAAGCTATATTCATAAGGGAATTCAGGAGTCACTTAGAGGACCCAAATCAAGAAAACCATAGCATTGCTCCATTATCCATTTAGTCCAGTGGTCACCTGAGCTGTGAACAAGACAGTTTTGAATTGTTACTCTGAATGAGCAGCTCAGCTATTAGATTAAACATAGCTTTTTAATTATTTGCTGTAAAAAGTCTGACCAAGGAAAATAAAATAAGGAGTAACCTGACAGAAATAAAGCAAGGAATGACATTTTATAAGGTGTTGCAGTGCAGCTAGAGCAGGGATGGGAAAACTTTCAATTCCTGGAGTGGGAAGCACCCTCACACTACAGCAGGCATACTACAGCTTTTGCTTTGCTCTATCTAGTTTGAGCTCTGAGAAATTCAGGTAAATTTGCAATGGCAGCACAGCATGCCCATGGTTGTACAGACTATGTACATTCTCAGTCATCACAATATCAGTGTCAAGTAGCAGTGTTTAGCTGCTTGGGAATACTGGAAGCTTTAATGGGAGAAAGAATGTCATAAATTGACAGAGGAGACTTGGTGGTCAAAATAACTTTTCTGTTTCCTACATTCTCCTGAGCTGCACTGTCATCTTGCTGAAAGATCCCTACTCCCCCACAAATAAAAAGCATAAAACCTGTTTTTTTATTTCTAATTAACTACTTTCCTGTCCTTTCTTGGCTCCATGGGGTCTAACTGGAGAACCTTTTTGAAACCTCAAAGCAAGAAGAAGTGAAATTATGATATCTTTTGCCTTGGCATTTTAATAGTTTTTTGGTACCTATATACTTTCATAAAATTGATCTGTCTCTGAAATTTGCTTATAAGCAGTACAAACATAACAAGTTAGCAAACATCTTTAAAATTGTCACAAATTCTTTAAAAGTTGTAAATTTTTAGTTTCCAGTCATCTTTATCTGTATCTCAGATGAAAATCTAATCATGAGGCAATCATTGTTTAAGATAATTTTCATGGTAAATATAGTTTCTTTTTATTTTTGACTAAAACTGAACTCTCAAAGGGGCTCATAATGGGAAATACTTTATACATGAATCTATGAATAGTCTAACATTCATTACACAAAATGACAAAGTGTAAAGAGAAGTACATTTCCATGTTTTTGTGATTTTTTAAGGACTTTTATATGGTTTGGGGTGGTTTTGTTTTGTTTTGTTTTCCCAGGTTTGTTTGTTGTTTGTTTTAATTTGTTTTTTTTTCTTATTAGCTTGAAGTTTCTGTCATTGATACTACACATAATTGAGTGTAAATTTCATAAAAAGTGACCATAATTTGTTTTGGTCTTGACAGTCAGAGAATTCTCTGAAGGTTCATTCAGGCCTCACAAATGCAACTTCACTTAATTCAAAGCAAAAGCAATTTCTCAGAGGATATTGTACAGGCAACATCTGTGATCCTTCCTGTCCTTTCTTATGTATGATAAAACAATTATCCGATGCTAGCATTTCAATAATAAGTATTTGAAGTAAAAGTTCACTGAGATAACTTTGAATTTTTTGTTTGTTCATAGAATTTCAACACTTTGGGAAATTTCTGTAAATTTTTATAAGACTTAGGTTTATTTAATATCTTCAAAAACTTTCTGCAATAACAGGATCCCAATTTGTAAATTTAAAACACATTGAAATGCTGAAAATTGGATAAAAATCTTTTGGGGCATATGAGTGGTTGTATTTTGATGAATATTCAGAAGTGGATACAATTTCAAAGCCCTGAAATTTTAGTGATGAGTAATATCTTTTACAGTATATATTCTTTTATATATGAGAGGAGAAGATAGTAGATAGTCACATACAGGCTGAATGTTTTGCAAGAAAAATGTGGAGATATAGATGTGGTTTCAAAAACTTGTTTTCATTAAATTCTTTTCTAATTGACTGAGGATCAGAGAGAAACTGCAAGCAGAACTCCTTGCACAGAATCATGGAATCATCAAATACCTCAAGTGAGAGGGGACCAATTAAGTCTGACTCCATGCTCCTTGCAGGACTGCCTAAAACCAAACTGTATGACTTAGAGTGTTGTCCAAACACTTGAATTCCAGCAGGCTTGGTGCCTCAGCCACTTCCCTGGGTAGTCAGTTATGGTGACCAGTCGCCTCTCAGTAAAGAGACTTTTCCAAATCTCCAGTCTGGATTTCCCCTCATGTAGCCTAATTCCATTTCCCCTCGTCCTGTTGCTGCTCACCAGAGAGAGCAGATCAGCAGCTGCCCCTTGGCTACAACCCTAGTGGAAAATGTAGATTGCCATAGGGTCATCCCTCAGCCTTCTCCAAGCTGAACCACCCAAGTCACCTCATCCAATTCTCTGAATTCTTGCCCTTGAGGCCTTTCACCACTTTGGTCACCCTTCTCTGAGGGTCCTTGGTCATCCTCCTCCCTAACAGTCTGCTGTCCTTCTTATACTGAGGTGCTTCAACCACACACAGGACTTCAGGTGGGGCTGCACCAGCACAGAGTAGGGTGGGACAGTCCCCTCCCCTGTCCAGCTGGCGATGCTGTGCCTGATGCACCCAGGACAGGGTTGGCCCTCCTGGCTGCCAGGACAGAGACTGCACTCATTTTCAATTTGCCATCAACCCAAGACCCCAGAACTCTTTTCATGGGGCTGGTCTCCAGTCTTCCATGCCCCAATTTGTATGCAAAATAAAGATTTCTCCATCCCAAGCAGAGAACATTGCTCTCTAATTCCATAGAGCTATTGATTGATTGTCCAGCTCTTTAGTCTACTCAGATCTCTCTCCACCCTCTAGAGAGTCCACAGGTCCTCCGAGTTTAGCACCTTCAGTAAACTCAAGTAATGTATATGTGATTCGTGTGTCCAGATCATTTATGAAAGCATGCTTCCCAGGAAAGCAGTCACAGTTCCAGCCTGGCTGAATTAAAGAGCATTTGAACAATGCTCTTGGGAACATGGTGTGACTTGTGTGCTGTGCAGAGCTGGGAGTTGGACTTCAATGGTCCTTGTGAGTCCCTTCCAACTTAGCTTATTCTGTGATTCTATGATATAAGAGCATTGACCTTAAAATTGAGCCCTGGGGAACTGGCGCCAGACTGATGTAACATTGTGTGCTACTGTTTAGAGGAATACTTTATTAAAACAGACAAAAAGCAACCAAACAAACTAAACCAAAACCAACAAAATCCCACAACCTCTCTTCTCCCCGCCTCCCACCACCACTGCTTACTTTTAATTATTTAATAGTATAATACATACTTGAAACATGGTCAACCTTGCAGGTCTTTCAAGTATGTAAAAGTTATCAGGACACAAGGAAGCTGTATTCTGAAGTTGCTTTTCTGCAATACATATAACTTAAAAGGTCTGGCTACTGTCAGAAATTTCAGTGGAAATTTTACAAAAGTTGGTTGTAAAATCCCATTTGTTTTGCTGTCTTTTCTGTTGTATTTCCAAAATGTGTGTTTTGCCTTTTGGGGCATCTTTTGCAAAGAAGAGCTGCTTTCCTCTTTATCCACAAGTACTCTCTGAACATTTCTCTGTGTAACAAAATCCTGCCCTTTTAGATTCTCAGTGTTTTCACTAAGTGGAAATTTTATGTATATATAAATATATTTGAAAATTTTATAACTATAATGGAATAGTTTTTATATGCAACAGTGCATTTTTGTGTTCACTTCAATTTATCTTTTGCAACTGTGAGATGAGAGATGCCAAGGATGGCTTTTATACCATCTACATGTGAAAGTATTTTGCCTGTCTCAGCTTCTCTAGAACAACTTACTTCTCTGGATGACTCATCTAAACTACTAGAGTCATCAGGATTTTATGTCCATGCATTCATATTTTAAAAGGGAAATGTCAATATAATGATGTTTTACGGTTTTTGTAGTACCCCCTAAAATTATCTGCTGCTATTCTTTTATCTTTATTATTGGCAGTGTAACTTCAACTTGACAATACATTTTTTCCTTTGCATTGTATTTTTTTTTCTGGATGCATTTTTAATGTTAAGATTTCTTTGAATCAAAAAAGTTCCTCTTATGGTCACTAGACAGCATTTTCCTACTTTGAAAAAATCTCAGACTAATGATTTATCTCTTCTATGTTTAATTTCAATATTCTAAATTTTTAAATTTTAATTTAATAAAAATATATGTGTTTAACTATGGAACAACCAATTAACAATTAAGCACATAAAATGAATGAATCATAGATCAGGTTGCTCAAGGCCTTATCCAAAATAGCCTTGGACAGCAAGTGGATAACATTTTCTGCTATATATCTGCCACATATAAGTAAAAACTTTTAATTGCTTTTCTAGAAATAGAATCTTTAATTAGTTTTTGAAAGTAAATTTGAATAAAAGTAAGAATCTTAAATGAAAAATTTCCCCTGTTCCTAAAACAAATCTGGAAAAAAATAGATTGGAAAAACAAATAAAACTACATGGTTGTGGAAAATTTGTGATGAGATATTTAAGGTGAAATAAATATATTAAAAAAATATGGATTATAAAATATTAATTTTTGAAGTGACTTTAATGAAAACAAAGGCTATTTGTCAATTGCTTGTTATTTAAAATTAATTTCAAAACCTATACTTTGTGCCCAGAAGTACAGACTGCTGGTTTTTAAGTGTTTTAGAAAAGAAGATTAGAAAGCTTTCCTCCACATAATTTTATCAAAGCCAAGTTTCACAGCTCAAAACCATCACTATTTAGCACAATAGAACAATGCAGTACTATTTACATGTACACCATCGATAATTATAAGTTAACCTATGTACAAAAGAACAACTTTCTTTTTAGAACACATATTGTGGTATTGTACACCCCTTACTCCTATGTATTCTCTATATCCTAGAGAATCCAACAGCAGAGGTCCTTTTTGCCATCCAATAAACATTTTATATGATTGAAAAATCAGAAAATGTTTAATCATAAGACAGGTATAAACATGTTTTTAATCTCCAGTAACAGCAGGATACTAACAGGAGAGCTAAGAATATCAGGGGGAAAAAATGGCACAGAAGAAAAAGTGAAAAAGCCCCATCGATTTGTTGACAGAGGCCTAGCAGCTGTCACAGTAAACCATGGCTCTCTTGCACTTAATCAATGCCACCCTCCAAACAAATCACTCTGCAGCCCAGATGAAAAGCAATCAAGAGGAACACCTTCATAAGCATGAAGCTTGCTAGATGGAGTTCAATGAAGTGTGTCTTTAAGCTTAGGCACTCCGAGCATGATCTATGACCCAAAAGGTAATGACAAACTCTTAACCCTTTTGAAGAAGGCAACAAATATCTGTCTCTTTTGCAAACAGATTACATCATAACATCTTCATCAATAATTTTTGAAAAATACCATACACATCTTTGGTGCACAGTCTTTTCTTCCTCTGTGACTGGGTCACTAGCAATTATAGTTTGTCTCTCCCAGTGAGCAACTACTTTAAATGTATTTTATTTTTGTGGAAGCCAGCACAGGAAAAAATTTACTAATTTTAAGCCTTACACAATGCTTGCAGAGAATTTCTAAAGAACTAAAATATTTTCTGTTCTTTTTATTGGAGCTTAAAAGTGCAATGTGTTGAAGACTTAAAAAAAACCCCTGTAATAGCATTACTTCCAAGGGGAAGTCTAAACACTGCTCTTGCCTGTTTCGTGGCAGTAGATTGCTTCACAGCCTGCTGCTAGCTTATATTTCCTTTTTTTTTAATTCTTTTTTTAATTGACCAAACAGAGGCTAAAATAGACTCTAGAATTATGCTGTCAATTTCATTTACATGAGACAGTAACTCAGACAGAGGGTTTTATTTCACAGTTCACTGAAGGAAATGACTTTATCAGTAGTTCTCATGGCATGCCACCAACAGAGTGCACTGTCATATGCTCAATACTTGTACCAATTAGATCTTTAACAGTACTATTGTTATGGTAGTCGTGCATTATATTATAAACATGCTAGGAGCTCTTTCCATGTTAAATTAATACATCAGTTTAAAAACAATTTATAATTTTTTTATTGATAGCTTTAGAAAATAGATTGTGCAACACATTGTATTTCTAATACAAATGGTGGAATGGAAATAAGCACTTTTTATTAGTCTTGTCTCATGCTGAATATTTCTTTTAATATGTATTCTAAAGCCTATTGTTGCTTGACTTTGGGCTTACACTATCCCAACTGCTCACATGGCAGCAGCCAGTAAACATGCCACTATTGATATGCACTCGGATCCCTTCAGAATTATACAACTGGCCTTTTTATTTCATTTATAGTCTATTGGCCAGCACATATTTCCTGCCTAAGGGTCTAGCTTATCTCTCATGTAGTCAGTGGAAATTGACATTTCAGTACTTTGCAGGTTAACCTAATGTTAATTAAAGCATGAGGATGCACTCATCCTTAATATTTTCATGGAATTCATACTATTCTAAAATCAAGCTGTTTCAAAATATGAATGCATATTTCAATTCAAAGGTCAGAGTAATGAATATGAATGCAAATAAGAGGGTACATATACAGCTAAGTTGTCATGGTTTAGGAATGGTACTTCCTAAATTAGTGCTCCCCTCACTGAGACTCCAAGACCACATGCAACTCATGTGCTTCTCCTCACCCTCCTCCTTCCCCTACAGGTGGCTGGAGAGGAGAACTGGAGACATCAAAGGCAAAGGTCACAGGCTGAAATAAGAGCAACTTACTGGAAACATCAATGACATAAGAAAACCAACAGTAAAAGCAAGAATATTACTAACAAAAGGTGTAAGACAAAGAAATGGTTTACACAGGAAAGCCATGATAAAATATGACTGTCCCATCACTTTCTCCCACCTGGAAAAGGGATTCCCATCTCAGAAGTGAGAGAGTCCCTTTCTCCTGCCCTGGCAATGACATAAGATGGTATCAAATAAGAATCAGGTGCTTGGCCTTGCCCATGCATCTTCCAGGTTCCAGTCCCTCTGGGCTACTGTGAAAAATTAACCCTGTTATCTGAAACCAGGACATTATCCACTCTTTATTCTATGCTGTCTACATCATGCCCAGATTCTACACCTTCCAATCATATACATATATACACAAGCACAGGTATCATTTTCATAGTCAGTGGCTGTTCCTCCAAGTTATTTGTTGAGTTTGTTTAGTCCATGACTGTGGATTCTATCTGCCTTAGCTGTCTTCCTGGGCAGGAGAGAGAGCTGGTGAGCAGTCAGGTGGTTGCAGTCGGCATCACCAGCTCACAATTGGCGTATCTGGAGCAGTCCATACTTGTTGTCCATGGTAGTTCTGGCATACACTGGCAGTGTCATTAAGCAACAAATATTAGACAATTCAACATTACAGACTCTTCTCAGCCCAAAATCAAATCCCCTTGAGGAGCACATTGGGTTTCCTGGTCCCTCTGCATTACTCACCAAGCACACCCAGAACCTTGAGCCAAAACAATTCCACTGATGGGCATCTGTTTGCTTGAGGCAGGGCTATTTCCCATATGCACTATGAGACTTTATCCCTTTCTACAGGACAAGGAGGTTTTGACTGGCAGGGCCATCTCAATTAGTACAGTCTCAGGTGTTAACTACCCTGGTGGCTAGAAGTGGAGAGTCACATGAAGCACTGTTTCTACTCCTTGTTTCATTGACATCAATGCCAATGAGTAGATACATGACAATAGCATGCTCCATACAAACTCCACTGTATGAATTGTGCACAAGGGACCTCATCTGGATCTACAGAGCACTGCTTGTTATGTAAATCCCTATAGATTTCCCACATCTTAGGTAATTCTCTCAGGTACCTGACACCCTTCTCCATAATGTTCTATCTGCTTGGGTGCACTACTAGTTCATCCTTTAGAGAACATCTTTCCCTCACACTTGAGAGGAGCTGCCTGCAGAGGCTGACTTTCTATACTCATTGCAATCCCCTTGTCGATGCCTAAATCCTGGGACAGGGATCACAGTTGCTTGGCTTTACTACCATCTAGTTTCATACTGTGGGACATGATAGCCCAGTATCAGAGCAGACAGGTCACTGCAAGCTCACCTGACTGGCAGCTGAAATCACAGTATGATTATTAATGAATTCCCAGATGTATCACTCAAGTCCAGGGCAAGAGAATGGCACTGAATACGCACCCCAAATGATTCTTACAGCCCTTGATATTATAATGTCCTAAACTGGTATCACATAGTACAGCAACAAAGTAATCCTGAGCCCTCTCTCACTGAAAAAGAGGATCATCCAGAAGAATATATATGTTAGGTACCACACCCACAGGAACAGTCAAGGAACTGTTGTGACCAGGGGCTCCACACCTAACACACAAGTGCTTAGACCAAGCTTGTTTCCGCTTCCATAAGGGCAGCTCTGCTACAATTTCAAACCTTCATGCTCAAGATTTGACACCAGTTAAGGCTTTTGTAATTTAGGAATGGTACTCCTCAATTTCCTGTCCCTCCCTGTCACACCGCTGAGACTCCAAAGGTACACTCACCTCACTTGCTTCCCCTCTCCTGTCTTTTGCTCACAGGTGGCTGGAAAGGAGCATTAGAGGCACAAAAGGCAAAGATCATGGGCTGAGATAAGAACGATTTATGGGAAACAGCAATGAGAGAAGAAAAACAAACAGTAATAGCAACAATATTATCAACAAAGAAACTATTTACACAGAGGAATAACGACAAAATACTGACCGACCAACTGTCCCACCACACCACACTTTCTCCTGCCCAGAAAATCAATGGCCTTTTTGGAAGTGAGAGAGTCTGTCTCCCCTGTGACTCGCCTGTGACTCTCCTGGCACTAATTTAAGATGACATAGAATAACATTAGGGTGTTGGCTATGGCCATACAACTCCAGGCTGTGCCCCACCATGGCCACTGCAGAAAATTAGCACTGTCTTTGTCTGAAACCAGGACACATATATATATTGTGATTCAAGAAGCCTGTAAAATAGTTCTTGTAGCTAGCTAATAATTTGTCAGCTAGCTAATAATAATATTTAAAGCATGCCATGTATGATATATGCTATATATGTTATGCCTTAAATGCAGTAGGATAAACACATGATTCCGTATCACTAGAAGGATAGTAAGGAAGCCCTTAAATTGGAGATACAACTTTGTTAGCTCACAGTAATTTGTTGATGTCCACTGTTTGGAACCATATTTTCTGAGTAGCAATCAAATCTATCCTGAGAATTTTAAAGAGCTATTCTTTGTTGACACTCTTCATGTAGAAAAATGGGAAATGGCTCTGTTATAAAAAGGCTAAATAAGGTTAACCATTTGGAGAAGCATGATTGTGTGCTTTTTCTGACTTGTCATCAGCTGTCACCTAAGGGTTTTGTACTGGTCACTCCCAGAATCACAAACCATTTTGCATGGTCCTTTTGTGAGCAGGGGCAGATATTCTAGCTAAAACATTCAAATACGATGCAAAAGAGAATTCCTTCTCTAAAGATCAAACAGTTTTAGTATAATAGCAGATTACACAAAGGCATTAACCTAAAATCTGTGTCATTAAGGGAGAATTTTAAACATTAACTTATGTATCATATGTTAGGGACACACTTGGCCAAAGCTCTTTTGGATTATCTTCCTTGAAAATGATCAAACACCCAAATAATTGTCAGAGAAAATAGAGGGATATGAGTGATGCTCACACTCAGTGAGCAGTGTTGGTGCTGGTTAACTAGTCTGTCTGAGTTACCCATCAGAATGGTCTTCAAGTGGGGAACCTTTGTTCAGGGCTGCAAAGATTTCCTGACACTATTGTAGTATGGGCAAATACTAGGCCAGGAAGCAGCTGCAATGCAGAATGTGCCAGAAGATTTCCCTTTACAGTTTAAATATTTTTTTCTGTCATATTCATGACTGATTCAAATTCAATACAATTGAAGCTGATAAAAGGTAGTCAGCTGGTGTCAGATTTGTTGCCAAGTTCAGCCAAACCAGTGATAAGTGTAGATAAAGAAAAAAAAAAAAAACAAACCCAACAAAAAAACCCCAAAACAAAATCAAAAAACAAAACATCAACTTTGGAAGATAAGGAGGGAAAAATATTTCTGATTTTTCCTCATTCTGAATCAGAATCCTTTCCTGAATAAGTTTTGCTCAGCTGAGAATTTAAATGATACTGAAGGGAAATAAAGCTGCTTCCAATAATACACTCAAAAATAATTTTGTGACTTCATTTCATGACATGAAGCTACATAGCACATCATAAATTTATTTCCCAAAGTCTAGGATTTATGTCTGCTTTACATCCACATCACATCATAATACGATGCAGTTTGACACACCATAATTTGTTTTTAATAATACATTATTTCAGGAGCTGGAAAAGTGTCAAGCCTTTGTGGGATTTATTTATTTATTTTCTGTGCAAAATTAGTGACTGCTCTGATATTGCTGCAACTCCAAATTAATCCAGTTATTCTGTGATTTGATAACATAGGGGGAAGTGTATTTAGAATTTCCTGATGTAAAAAAAAGAAATTGCAAGAAAGACAGCGCTATTCATCACTGCATGGTTTGTACTTACATTCTGTTTAGTGCAAATATTTCATCAGAACAGCACATGCCATATGTTTGACTGAATAAGAGGAAGAAGGAAAGGCTTAGGGGTTCTTTGAGTTCTTGCCTGCAAATATGTCTCAGAAAATAGAAATAGAAACTTGCAAAATAAAGTATAATTGTATTCTTCTGAACCATCATTCTTAGTTTCCTCTGTACCTAATGTTTCATCTAGTGTATGATTACACTATTCCCTTTTTCTAGCTGTCCCTTTAATTTTTTAATGGTATACCACAACCATAACTTTTGTGTTAACAAACTCAAAGTATAAATGGCTAGCATTCCATATCAAGTTTTACTGGCTACCACTATTTGCCTAAAAATTATCATCAGTATTTATATTAAAAATGAAAGCATGTTTTAGTATTTGTGGGTTTTTTGCCTTTTCTTTCCCCTCATCCATTCCTTGATTTAAACTCTTCCTTATTTTTTTCATTAGAGGCCTCATTTTTTAATGGTTTTATTTTTAATTAATGATGATTATTACACTTACCATTTCTTCAATTGCTAAATCTAGCAACAGCATGAGTGTTTTGAAACACTGCATTTAATTGCTGTCATTACAGAAAGAAAAGCCTAGCTGGAAAAGAAAAAGAAAAGAAAAGAAAAAGAAGAGGCCTTTGAAAAGAAAAAGAGAAGAGGCCTGAAAACCTATCTAGCTCCTTTATAATGGTAATTTGAAAGAAAAAAATCTTTGTTGGATAATGCTTTTTTAAATCAGAGTAAATTGATCATTGTTGCTTCTCTGGAGAACTCAAAGTGATTTCACTACTTCACCTTTCTCTGAAACATTATTTTGTCAGGTAAAACATTTTAAAGCCTTTCTTCTCATTTCTGTTTCTCACAGCTTTACATTTCTTCAGATTTAATAGATCATGCTTGATAATTCATACATCTGTGACATATGGTACATTTCAAGTAATATGGCTTTTATTTTTTATCTTTACAAGCTAAAGATTGCAGCTTGGTATACATAATACTTGAGTTCTTGCACAGCAATATCTTTGCTTTAAAGCCTAGTCAGGAATCAGGCCTGGACTCTTCTCAAGGACAATGGGCTGTCACTCTTAGCTCAGAGAAAGGTGAACAGAAACAATAAAAGCATTGCTAACTTGCGGTAGCTTTAACTATTTCAAGGAAAAGCGAAAGATATGGTGATGTGACAAACTTTCATAAAGTGTGTTTGCAATTTCTGTAGTAGGCTCAAGGTAAAAGAACTGGAAAATCCATGCCAGGTAGCTCAAACCCGATTTCCATATTCTCATACAAAACATGTTTTGAATTCATGATTCCTAATCTGTAGTTTTACAGAGTGTTTTAGAAACATAGCCACTTAACACTGAACTAGTAATGTGGCATTTCTGAAAAGTTTCTCTTTTTGTAATTTAAATATAACATACCCTTGTTTCTCTTTTTTTCGCTTTTGTTACATTTTATGCTTATCTTTATTTGCACTAAAATTACAGGAATAGGACCTAGATGCCCTTTTAAAAATATTTAGGAACTGAATTCTAATAGAGAAATCATTGGATTTAATTGCTCAGATAATTTTCAATTTAAAATTCAGGCTATTAAGGAAGAAAGAGTCCTATTGAAAATTTCACCTTTTTTTCAGCATTAAAAGTATGCATGGTTTTACTCATCAGTAAAGCTATTAAATTCTGACTTACTTTACTACAGTTCTTTAATTAGTCTGCTTGGTAGCCAGTAACTGGTACATATCTTGTGACCCACTGAAACTTTATGACAAAGACACGTTAAATATATTGCTCTTAATGCATTTCAAATTGATACTTCTCTGTATCATGCTTATATTTGTATTGATGAGCATCTATTTGGAATAGCTTTACAGAAATGCTGTTAAATTTTCAGTCTAGACTATGCAGTCTTTGTGCAGTGTTTGGAGGTTAATGCAGGATTTTGTTTACTCATCAGAAGTGTTGAATTCTCTTATTTTCACAATGTTTCATGTAGAAAAAAAGATGAGTAATGAAGTGCTTGGTGTATCAAAAATGAAATGAAAGAGGAGCTTTGTGTGTGTTAATGCTGTGGACTTTGAAATAAAACCAGGAAATGCACTTCCATATGGAAAGTTTGAGTCCACACTATCTTCACTGTCTTGCTCCACTTCATCAGTAGCATTTTTCTACTTATTTTTTCAGTAGTTTTAAATTATTAAATGCATAAATAAGTATAACACATCTTGATAAAAAGCATAGCATCCAATTATGGTGTTTATGTGTGTGTCATGAATTTCACTTTATGATCTGTGTCAGCAAGAGCAAATCTGAGTAAGCCCAAGACAATGGAATGAAGAATTTCCGAACAGAATTTCCTCTTTTTCATAGGTTAATGCTCTCTTGCTAAAAGAGTAAGGTAATGCAGAGATTTTGCTAGTTATTGCTTCAATGTTCTACTGGAGTTGACAGAAGCAGAGGTGTTGGTGTTTTGAAGGAGCACAAATAGAGTTAGTAGGAGAAACATTTGTAAACATTTTAGAGTGCAAAGCACCAAAACACTTAAAAATGCCATTTCATAGGGAAAATATTTTTCTAGGCTCAGAGTATAACAGGAGTTCCAGGGAATTAAAACCAGCCAGAACCTCTGTTTGGCTAAGACCCTCAACTTCTCTCACAAAGGCTATGCATGTATTTAGAAAGTTACATTAGATCATTCTGCTCATCACTGACCCACACCTCCTAAGGGGCATCTTGCAAGCACTGCACCCATTCAGAACCATAGGAAATATGCTACATGCAGTAAAAACAAACATAGGACCAGTGAAAATGTAATTGCATGGGAGCTGGAGGTTCACGCATGCTTGACAGATAACCCTATATGAAATATTCTTAATTATCCTAAGCGCTTAAGAGGCTTGTACTTTATTTCTTTTGTCCAGATATTAAGATGCCATTTTCTATATCATACTACAAGGAAAGTGACGTCAGGCTCTGATAGAGCTCAGTGGTTACACAACTTCCTACATCACAGACTAAACGAGTAAGGAAATATTTTACTACCCTCCCTCAGACATAATTTAAAATATAGTAAAGAAATTATAAATAAAGTCTCCTTTGTCTGGTCCTCTTCAAACAGAAGTTTCATAAAGAATTGTCTTTATTTGTGGCAGATGTCTTGACTTCTATATGATTTTTTTAATATAGACACAGGTTTCCATATACACTATTTTTGACTCTGCTTTCAGTGAGCTCTACATATCTTTAAAATAGAAAACAAAGAAATGTCACTCACACTGGGAATAAATTTATCCCAGTGAGATAATTAACTCTTCCAAAGAAATACATTCACATATATGTTTACATAATATAGAAAGCTGCCACTGAAAAAAGCCACAATTGATGTACACCCAAAGAAATGTTCATTTTCCTCAAAATGGTGGAAAAGCTGAATAGAAAGACCTTACCCAAAGACAAACCCATTTGCAATGAAGTGTGGATTTCAACAGACTAAAGGAATGATCTGGCAAGATGAGTTTCAAACACATTTAAAGAGCTGTACCTACATTTTATTGTTGGATCTAGAATATGCTCCTATAAAATTAGCAACTTAATCAAACCTATGTTTTCATTCAGGGAACCAGCTATTCCACTGCTCTATTTGAAACTCTGCAATACTGATTTTGAAAGAAGGCTTAGAGGCAACATGCAAAGATCTTGTTTCAAATCTATTCATCAATTTACATATTCCACTCTCTGCTTCACACATAATAAGACATATTAGAATTTCTAAATGCAATGGCTTATTGGGAACTAACAAAACTCATAGGTTTGATGTGTAATACCACAGTCAAATCCCATGTACTCTTCCACTTGAAGAGGAAAAAAAAAAGAGTTATCTGTGGTGTCACATCAGGTTTGCTTTTGAAATATTATCTATGTTTTGACCAAATTTCCATTTTCACAAGATGCTACAAGAAGATATTTTAATACACAAGTAATCTTTAGAAGAGGTCATTCAAAACAGATTTCTTAAAATTTTGAAAGTTTTGTCAATGCAAGTATCTATCAAGCCCACTTAGGAAAGTATCTCATATTCTGATTAATAAATAGGGTTCATAAGTAGAATAAATAAATCACTTTTAAAAATATTATATTTTCACATTAAATATTTTAGTTTAGTCTGATTGATGAGGAAAAAAAACTAACATAGAAAATAATACAGCAAACTGAAGCAGGAATTTTTAATAATTTTCAATATGCCTCAGGTTTCTGAATTAATTTTAGCATGTAGATAAGGAAAATAGAAAGAAAGTTAGGAGAAAAAGTAGAAGGAGTCAGGTATTTAGCAGTATCTTGCTCCTTTTCTAGAATACAGTTGCTCCTTTTCCTAATTTTTTTTTAAACTCTTCACTTAAGAATATATTAATCAGAAAAATTAGACATTCATTATAGCTTTACAGGAATGTAGTATCCTATATTAAATTTTGAACGTACAGTTGGTCAGTACTTTTGATAGGCAATGGATTTTTTTAAAGTAATTGGGAATTTAGGGCATCTGAGGGAGAACATTCCACGTTTTCAGGAACAAAAGGATACATGCAAGTAGCTAAGAGATGGAGAAATAAGTGTAAAAAGAAGAAATTAAAGACGTTACTGAATATTTTCTATCAGGTCACAGGGATTAAATTGCAACGAAAAACATTAACTGACTTATCTGAATTTTGTACTGATATGCCTTATGGCGTATATGACCCTGGGTAAAGTTTCGCCAAATAAAAATTTTGAAATATGTAAAAAATTCTGCAAATTATAAGGCCACAATTCAGGTGGAGTCACTTAGGATACACACAGTTGTCTGGAAAACTTTATGACTGGAAGTTAAGAAGGAGACAGAGCAGAGAAATGCAAGGTGCTTACAAGAATGGAGAATTTTACACACTATCCTCACTGTACATTTGTGAGGAGCACAACCAAGAGGCGGGAAGGATGATCTAGTCAGGAATCTGGGGAGTCTTAAAAAGCAAAACCAGACTTTCACGTAATAGCTAAGCAGAAGAAGTTAGTTTAAGGGAAGAAAAAAAGAAGGGAAGTAAGACTTAATTTAAAATATATCGGGAAAGGGAAGAAAATATTAGTATTTAAAATTTTTTATTTTTCTAACAACATTGCACTAGAGTCATCTAGATAGTTTCAATATTAATGTCAGTATTTCCTCTCACATGCATGCAGCATTAAATCAGTGAAGAGGCATTGTCCTGCAGATTTTGCATCAAACAAAGAGAATTTTAAATATTTTCTCAACCTTGAATTCCTTGTAGCGGTGAATGTGACTTCTTTCTTTGTGGTTTTCTTGTGATCTTTTTTTAAGCTGATTTTTGGTTTTTTGATTTTTTTTTATTATTATAGTAATTTGACATAGTTCAGGCTTGATTGATGTTTGCAATGTACTGAGAAAATCCTTAAAACAGTATTAAAATATTGACAATTTAATTAGGTAAGTCTTAAGTGTCATCTTTCTTTTTTTCTTGATATCCATTTGGTTTATTCAAAATGTGGAGTAGAAAACTGTATGTGTTCACAGATATTTGTGATTAAGTCTTGAATTTTTAATGGAATGTTTCAGACTATTCTATTTATGACTTGATAGGTCTTGCCTAGGGTGACCTGATCAGTCCAAACTGGATACTACAGCCCCTGTTTGGTAGTAGGAATAGCATTATCTAACTTGTTTAAATGCAAATTTTGAAACCATCAAAATGCTGCTTTCAGATGCACGATGTACACAAGTCTTAGAATGAGCAGACTTGTCCTTGTCTGCACTCATTCACATAAGATTTTTTAAATCATGGGGACATTCACCTGTGCACTTTGCCCAATTAGTACAATACTTTGGAAAATGCTCGGTATTCCTGCAGTGTACAAGACTGTCCTCCATTCCCAAACAGCAAGAAATTTCCGCCTCTTGATGTTTTTTCATGCCTGCTTTCCTATTGTGCAAAGTTCTGTATTTCTGAATTTGCTGTTCATCTTGGGCATTTTAGTATCGGCTATCTAAAAGACCACTAAGTATAAATAGCAAATACAGCAGATAACAATGATGTGGTCAGGCAATTAAGTTAGAAATGAGATGATTTCATTAGCAACTGTTGAGGTTTGACTAAGATGTTTACAAAAATGTCATATCTGGTTTCAGTACTTTCATGATTGACAGAAAATATATTTTGTTAATTTTTTCCTTCTTTGTATTTTTTTCATTATATAAAAAGTCTTTCACAAATTCTTTAGTTCGGCATTCATTTACTTGAAATAAAATTTTAAAGTTTCTTTCTTGCCTATAATATTGAAAAGTGAATAGTAAGAAATACTTCTTAGTGTCACGTATGTTGGCATTTTCCAAGTGACCCATGTTAAATAATTAACCTCATAATATTAAAGCTAATACAGCTGGCAAGATTTTTTTGCTTTGGAGTTTAATAAGACCTTAAGTGCTCGTCTCTGAAGCCAACAGCTACAATTACAGTAAAGCAAAAAAGGAATTCATTATAAGCTGGGTAAAACCTTTTCCAGATGATGAATTGTTATGTTATGCCACTTTGAGGATAAAACCCTCAGATATACAGTGTAAGATAGTGAGAGGGATATGACACTAGGCAAGCCAGCTCATTCATTGTGAGGGACCTCCTGTGATGTGTTGATTTGTTTGATATGTGCATGGTTCTGTTATCAATGTTGACCTCCTTTGTATTTGTAGGTATTGCCAATATTTTTATCCGCTGTTCTTTTATAAAAACCTAGTAACTGAAACTAGTAATGCTAACCATTTTAAGTGTAGCATTCTAGAAAGAAGAATGTCTTTGTGGGATTCCTTCAAAAGCATCAAATATTTCCTTTCCTTGCAATAAGTAAGAACTAGTTTTCATAAATTGTTGTTTCCCTAATTTTCCAATATTAATGATTCAGAAAGGGATTCCAATTTTGAAACTTGCTTTTTGCTGTGGTTCCTTTTTTCCTTTCTGTTTCTGTTTTTGCTTGTTGTTTCTTCCTTCATCCAGAATTCTTCTTGTCACAGTTGTTATGCTTGAGGACAATTGAAATAGATGGAGATTATTTCTTTGTCTGTCCTTATAATAACACCTCTGCCATGTGAAAGTAGAGATTTTCTCAAAGCATTTGTGTTTGATTAGCCTGTCAGTGCCAGAGAAAAGCTGAGACTCGTGTGCCCAACTAGGCAACGTCCTTTTATGGGGATCTTTCTCTGAGCAGTCCTGTTGGATTGGAGGCTGGTTCAGCTGACTTGTTCAGGGCCACGTGCAAACAGAAGGCCCCTCTGCTGGATTTCCACACCTTAAATTGATCTGTCAGCAAAAGGAAGGATTCAGGGAACCATGCCAACAGCAAGAGATTCCATTCGGGGTCTCTATAGGCAAGTGGAGACTTACTCCTGCCAGCAACTGTTAAAAAACCTTGAAGGGCTCACAATTAACACTTTATGGAGTAACACTCTTTATTAATATATTAGAAAATTCTGACAAGTTAAGGTTTTAAGATTGCCAGTGACAGTATCTGGCTGCAAAAAACACATTCAAAGCAATATACAGATAAACTGTAATCCCTAACAAAAACTGGCTTGGGAAAATCAATCAACACATGTAGAGTACAGTTCATACCCCCCAGCCATCCCTATGGGAGAGAAGATAGGTACAGACCATTAACTGATCCCAGGAGTTACTATGGATTCTTCTCTAACTTCTCTCAATTTTTAACTTATTTTTATACTATTTTTATGTTTAGATGAAGCTTGAGTGAATCTAGCTATACAGCATCTTCAGTGGTGGGTGGTCATACCTTGGAGGTGGGTAACATCAGCAGTACATCTGAGATAACCTTTGGGATGAAGGTGGGCATGTGTGATCTTCCCACAGCTCCTGGTTCAAGAGCAAGAAATCTTTCTTCTTTGCTTGAACAGCTGCTATGCACCTTATCAGCTACAAGGTACCACTGAGTTCCCTCCTCTGCAAGGGTTTTGACAGAGACTGGTCATGGTCTCTCCACTCCATTCCACCCTCTTTTTTGTCCCCCTTAGGATATATTGTGCGTGGCATGCTGAATGGATGTACTGCAGGTGGCATTGCGGTTGGGCATGCTGACCATATACCATCTGGAGGATGGCAATTGCATTTCACCCTATAATTTTCATACAGTTATAATTTCTGTTAGAGTGTGAGTATAAATTAGTTCTATCTGACTTACCCCTAGTCATTTTCCCACACACTTCTGATGAAAAAAAACATGCTATGCATTTTATTCTCATTACACTCCTATTATTGTATTAAAATGATGAATGCTATGCATTTTTGTATGTTCTTTCAAGCTTTCAACAAGACTGATATGCAAAGTATTCAGAGATGCAGCTGTTCATTAAAGTAAGCAGGTAGGTGAACACTTCCACTTTTAAAATATTTCTAAAACCTAAACCATTTATCCACTGAGTATTTTGTCAAAGGAAAACAACATCTAGCACTGAAGGAGCTCCCTCCCTTCAAGTACATTATCCAGACAGAGGCAAGTAAAAGGGGCTGCAAAAGAGAGAATAAGTAACAGGCTCATCTAACAACCATTCTAATTATGAAAGTAGAAAATCAAAATCAAAGAAATCAAGGTAAGACAAGAACATGATCCTGCTCCTATATTGACTCAATGACTTTTAAACCATTCATATGTACTGCAGAATTACAGAATGGCTGAGTTCAGAAGATACCTCTGAAGGTCATCTGGTCCAACTAACTAACTGGTCATGCAGGGCTGCCTAGGGCTACGTAGGTTGAGCGCCTGTTGAATTAATAAAATTATTAAAGGCTAAAACATAATTCACCGGGCAGAACTAAAAATAAACTGCGGTTTCTTGACGTTTTAGAAAATGCTATTTTTATAGGGAGTTTTATTGTTTGAAATAATTAAGTTATTGTCTTGTGGTATTGTTTGAAACAACATTTTGTTAAAGAGTCATACAAGGACGCAGATGCAAAACTCTGGCTATTTTCCTTTTCAAATGAGAGAGCTTGGAATCCGTAGCCTTTCAGCAGAACTTTTAAACAGGCAAAGCAATGCTGTCATATATTTCTACACAGCGTACATTAAGTGAAGTTAATGTACAGTCAGAGTCATAGTAAATAATGGGGATTGTTTTCTCTAGAATAGATCACAGGTTTTTTACATTGCAGAAATGCTACTACCTTGAAATACTGAAACCATGTATTTTGACATATAACATATACAAATATACAACATAAAAATAAAACACAAACAACATTTGTCACAGAGAAATCTGTACTTCAACTTCCATATATATTTTTATGAAAATGTCAAAGAATTCCAGAAGCCAGCATTTGGTTACTGCCAGGTGGATTGGAAAAAATTAAGATGGGTCACAGTTAATTAACCACACAATATAGCTGTAATACAGTTTCAATTAGAGCATTATCTTCTGCACACGGGCTAACTGCTCTGTCTCAGTTGGCTTCCTCTGGAAGGTTTTCTTGAATTAGAGACTCTTGTTTTAAGGCTTCAATTGTGATAAAATAAACTAACCCAAGCAAGAGCCAGTCCTTAACTAGACTAAGACAGAGAAGCATTTGCCACCAATAGCAATACTAAATGTCAAACTCCCTTCTTTCAAAGGGGAGATATCTGCTACTAGGGCGTTGCTGCAGTAGATTACCTACTGTTCTGTGCTGGCTGGTGAGGATAGAGAGAGAAGAGCAGCAGACCTGGGACTGAAACTCACTCTGCAGAGAAGAAACTCACTGTCATCTTCTGAGTTTGTGCAGAAACATCATTTTATCAAATTACTAAAAGTGCACTACTCGAGTCACAAAGAAAAGGCATGTTTTCAAAGCTTAGCTGGTGAAAAGCCAAGACATCAACTACTTTTGGAGTTGAATACTCTATAGTATGGACTTTCATTTGGGTTGTCCCAACAGGGACAGAATTTGGTCTTAAGGAAACTTGTGAGCCCTTTCAACTCTATTTTATGATTCTATGATTTAAAGGTGTGTTTTCTTTATTACTATAATGCATGACATGGACAGAATAAATGATATTATATCAGAAATCAATCTATATTTTCCATTTTCCTTTCTCCTTGATTCAATGGGTAGCCCTTGGCCATCATACTTAATTCCATGCTAACTATTTTTCAAGTAAATATTTACTTATTTACATGTAGTCTATTGACATTTGCCTTAGAGTATATCCCTCAAGTTAATTCATTTTTTTTCTTTGAAAACTGTATCCAGCTTATAGGATCTTGCTATCATGTTTTAAATATGGAAAAGAATAATAAGAGGTCTTAAAGCCAAAAGTATATACACTAACCTCATAATCTCATAATCTCTTTGGCATAGAGAGTTTTTTGCCTTGCTTTTTGTTAATTTTGAGCTGGTCTTTTTTAAAGTGATTAGTACTAGAGTGCTTTTTGAAAATTCAAGCCCAGATTCTCTTGACTTTACCTGCCTCCATGGACCAACCTTCTAAAAGGAGATAGTCTTGAATCAGACACTGATAAATAAAGAACTGACAAGTGGAAACTGATGTTCTGTACTATTAATATTCAGTAAAATGCACATATCAGTAGTGCAATGACAGAAGCCAATCCCTAAGTTCTCCATTTAGTTACTGTCATCATGAACATAGTATTTCTTATCAAGAAATCCATCACTGTGCAGAAAAGTGGTTATTTAGAAGAAGCTACCCAAACATTATAGACAAGTCTTAAACTTTTCTCGAAGAGTTATTGTAAGAGAAATCATGGCTAATTTTGACAAAACACTTGGTATGTTTTTAAAAAGGATTTAGATCATGATTACTAGTGATATCAAAAAATTCCTTGATATTCCAATATGTCTTCAATTTGCGTCCAATTTACAGACACTATCATATGTCCTAAGGAACAACATACACAAATGAAAATATTTTGTGATCCATTAAAATTATTAGTAGTATCATTTTTTACTATTAGTAGTATCATTATTTACTATTTATACCTCTGATGTAATTTGCCTTTCTCTTTCAATATATACACAAAGTAGATAAAGTATAACTTGCTTAAATGCTGTTTCAAATTGACAGATTTTACAAATGCAACTAAGAAAACATGTGAAATTAACTGTAACTATAATACTTTTCACTAATAAGATCCTGAAAGAATGATTAAATGCAACTATTGATATTTTCTTTTGATGTCTATGTTGAGAAACATCTTTCTAATATAAAAATGTTATATAAATATTCAATGTACTGTATTTCTTTCATGTTTAATTGTTTGCAAAACTTTGGCATTACCAAAGTATTAAAACAGCAAGGTTTCCCCCAAGTTGCAAATGTTCCCTAATGCAAATGTTGAATTCTTTGCAACCATTGAAACAATATTCTTTGATCTGAAAGTGTGTAATATGTTTATGTTTAGGAATCCTTCAACCTTTTGCCAGTATTTTGCTATTACTTGAAAAAATTTCATCTGAAATGCATCATCTCCTTTTGGTCTTGATTTTCTTGTCATCATCCCATGCAATGCCTGCAGCCTTTTGCATTCTGTACTATCGCAGTTCCCTAGACTATTTCCATGCCTTGGATTGTTTCTCAAGAGATTGTGCCAAGGTCATCCTCTGGACTTCATTTGAATTTAAAATATTATATCAAACAAATCTGAATGGAGAATTTTTTACTTTGCAATATTTAGTCAAAAACCAGTTACAAATTTAAATTCAGTCATATGTAACAGGATATGAGATAAAGTTCAGCAAAAGTGAGTGATCATTTCTGGATGATGAAATAACAAGAGTATAGGCCTAATGTTGAATTCTCTTTCATTCATCATTAATGAACAGCAGGTCCTAAATTTAATCTGAAGGTTTATAAAGTAAAGCTCTGGTAATCAGAAAGCTTGAGCAGTTATTTTCTCAGTGCCTTGCCAGAGCTTTACCTGCACTGATAATGTACCTTTCCCTTTACAAGACCTATAATATTCCATTTTCAACAGTTATAAGAAATACCAGCAGCAGTAGTGTCTTTTTTGCTTTTTTGCCTTTTTCATCTAAACAGTTATCAAAAGCAATTTATTTTTAATGTGGATTTTTTTTCCTTGTGAACTTTATTATTTCTCTGGCAAGAAACAGAAAGAAAAGGAACTTCAAAATGTTTTCATTGACATGAAACAAAAAAGTGTACACTGCTCATCACAGATGCTTTATATAGGTAAATATCTGCAGACTTTATTATTTCTAATATTGTCTCTATTTGTCAATGCTTTGAATACTTTTTACAGAGTGAAACACAAGCAAAATAACCTCACAATTCTTGCCTACTGTTCTTCCATGTATATCATTCTTTCCTCCCTAAAGCATTCATGTACGCTGTAGGGAGGAAAGACTCAATACTCAACTTTGTATTGAGTTTGTAGTAAACAGAGTTTGTAGCAAATATGCATGCCATGCAAGTTCCTATATTTTACCTTATCTGACAAGAACACTTGAAAAACAAAGATTAAGCCTGACCCATCAGTAACATAAAAGATTTTTAAGTTGAAGAAATTGTAGCAAGCTCACTTTTTTAATGCTTGTGACCTGGTAAGCAAAAAATAGTTTGCATTCCATGTGGTTTTATAAAAATTGCCAGAACAGTGTAGTTTTAAGAGTTCAAAGACTTAGCTGTCTTAAAACTGAAGAGGAAGTAACAATTGCGTAATGCTAAGTGATATATTAGAAGCATATGAAAGGTTTTAAAGTGGCTATGTGTAGAAAATAATGAGCTACAGAACTGTGTATAGCAGTGTATTGCTAAAATTCTGAGGTTCTAATATTGGTTTTATAAAAAGTTCTAATTCTGAATCAGTAATGTACTCTTTCCCTATTTTTTTTTAATATGTGACACTATAATTTCTGGTAATATACTTCAGTAGCTCAACAAAGCTTGCATGCCTCTGCAAGAAACCGTTCAGAAAAAGTGACTGAAGGGAGCACTTTCTGTGGGTTTTGGAAATTCTTCAGAAACTCAGCTGCCCTGTAGAAATTATTGTGGTTTCTCCCCCCCCACGCCCAGTTAAGAGAAATAATGAATGGTTATTTTGCGTCATATCTTTGGCTGATGTAAATTGTTTAAATGTCAAGGAGGTATGACAATTTTGAGCAGAAAATGCTAATGCATATAAATAAATTTGCTCACCTGTGTCCCAAGCTAACAGATTTTTGAAAATATGAAAATAGCATTTCTTGGATATAGATGATATCTATGAAGCCTATAAACTAATTTATATGCCTGATTAAAACACCATAGAAAGTTCTGCAATGTTCTGAATACTGCCTTATAATATTTTGGGGAGTTTACTATTTTTTTCCTAACCTGAAACTGCAAATTTCCCATTTTCAATACCAAAGCCATAATGGCATTATGTAATATTAAAATACCCATGTCAACAGAGTGTTTCGTTCCTGTTCATGTTAAAATTCCAGAAATATTTATCATATATGTCAATTCCTCTGAGACAAAAATTAAGCACATGAATGAATGTTTTGTTGAACAGGGCAGACTCAATGGAGCTTAATTTTTTAATGGCTACTTCACATTTAAGTGATAAAACATTCTATCTGATCACTGGCTTCAGTGGAGCTTTCCCAGGTCCTACTTTTTGAGGTTTTACAACTGATTTTATTTACCAGCTTTTAATTTTTCTTATTTCACCAATTATATTCCTACTGAGTAACAATGTTTCAAGTACAATTCTACAGCTATTGAAGCTAACTGGCAATCAATGTACACAAGCAGAGCTGATTAGAATTTTCCACATGAGAATGACTAATGAACAGATTTCTATCTATGAAAAACTAAATTTTGCAGCAATATTTATGAATATTTCAAGTTTCAAAAAAAAAAATAGTTTTTCACTCAAGCCAAGTCAACTTCATTATATGAAGGTGAATAAAGTAAAGATTAGCTTCCTCGTGACAAGAATTAAGTGCAAGATAGGGCAGGTACATGAACCTTAGTTTCCCCTTTCTCAGTGAAAACACTAAAGACTTCAATGGTTTTTCATGCTTTTCATAGTTCTTTTTGGCTTATCTGATGATGTAGTATGTACTCTTTAACTACTGGTTTACAAACAGGAAAATATGGGGGTTTCCCTTTAATTTTGGAAGAAATTAATCTATGCATGTTTTTCAGGTTATGGTGATCATTTATTTTTGTTTATTTAAGTAGGGGTTAGTGTAATGGAGACAATTTTTATTTTTTCTTTGTGCCATGAAGAATCTTACTGGTCATAAGCTTCTCTCCTTTGTTTGCTACCACCCTAGACATATTATAAGATCGGTTGTATGCACTGAGAAAATACAACATGATTTTAATGTCTTTCAGCTGATTTTCTTAAGCTCAGTTAATTTTTGGGTTTTTGCAGCTATTCTGAAGAAACTATTTTCAATCTATTCTGAAATTAGGTTGCTGTCTGACAAGTCATATGCAGTGGAAATGTACATTTCATAATGTACATTATGAAATGTATATTCATAATGTACACTATGAATTTCATAATTCAGTTGTCAATAACTGAATTATTTGAACTGTCAATTCAAACACCGAGGATTCAGTTTCAAAAGCTTGAAACTACAGTGTTTAAGGAACAAATTCTCTTTAGTTATCCTATATCTGCATACAGATCTTTGCTCTACATTCATCATAAGTATTCTTTCCCCCAATGGTTTAACAAATTAAAATTTGAAAAAAATTGTGTTTTTTCTACTGAAATTCCTTTCCCTTATTGTATGCACCTGTCAGCTATTATAGGTTCCTTGATGACATGCTATACAGCAAAACCTTGCCTATATGTGAGACATCGTTTTCCTCTTTTTTGCTTATTACTTCTACACCTTTTCACTAATTGTTAATTTCTCAAGCATTTACCTTTACCTTTTCTTTTCATTGCCAAACATCATGATTGGGAAAGTACCTAATGGATATTCTGTTTCATTAGGACTTTGTTTAGCTCAGCACTGTGATGCCAGCACAGGACTTGATTGTAAAGCACTTGCAAATCTAATCTAAACATTGAGTTTTCAGTATTTGAATGTAAGAAATACCCAAGTTACTTTAACAGGATAAACGTAATTACTTCCAATCATATTTTATGTTTGCTGTGCAGCAATACTTATGAAAACTGCTTCTTGTATTAATGATGTGACACTTGATTATGACTGGTGATGGGTGAAAGCAAAGACAAACCAGGTAAGGTTATAAGAGATTAAATGCTATTTGCCTGACAGGCTGAATTTTACATCTTTTTTTCCAGATCGATGAAATCTAAATGACTGCAGCACAACAAAGCATCTTACTATGTACAGGCATTAGGAACACTTACTGTTCTTGTGATCCTATGCATACCACTGGACATCCCTGTTTTGCCTTTTCTTTCTCTCTTGTTTACATTTATCTTCACAGTGTGTAAATAAATGCTTTTAGCTTTCCCTTTTTAACTTTTAACTTTTTTTAACTTCACTAGCAGTTTCTCATTTTCCCTTACTTTTGGTATTGGTCTTATTTTTTTTATTTTTCCACTCTTAGGTGACAAGTTTTTCTCCCCAAAAGTTTACAGTTGTTTTTTGTTTGTGGGGGTTTTAAAAAAAATTCCATGGGGTTTTCTCTCTCTCACTCTTTTTTTTCCTCTTTTCTTTCTGTTCTTTTTATTTGTTTGGTTTCCTTGTTGTTTTTTAATTTTAGCTGAATGACCTATAAATGTTTAGGTGTATGCCTTGTGCAACAGACATACTATACCCTGTATGGTTTGATTATGTAACTTAATGATCATTGAGTAATTCCATGGAAGAGACAGGATTATTTTCAAGTCAATGGCTGTTTTAATAATAATAATGGTAATTTTTATTAACCACAATTAAATAGTTTCTATTATGCTTTTTGACTTACATGAGGAAGAAAATATTTTGTTTCTTATAGTATAAATGACCTTGAAACAGAGATAATAAGTGAATATGGATGAGTTACTGAAAGTCAGAAATAATTCAAAGGTATTTCATTTCTACATTCTGTGCAAACAAAACTTTGTGAAGACAAACTGAAACATTGTAATAGTTTAGAAACTTTTTAGATTCTTCCTTCTATACTACATTTGCCTCAAAATGCTCTTAAAAATATTAAGAATCATATGCTTTTGCTTTCTGCCTCTTCTCATTTAAAAGTTCTGCCTCTTAATTAAAACTGGATCAAAAGGCCCAGACCTTAAAAAAAATTTAAAAAGATTCTGGTTTTAGAGTGCCTTGCTGTGGCCGTTAGCACATAGAGCTTACTGCTGGGAAAGACTAATGCTCAAAAGACAGAGGAAAATAGCACCTGCTTTCTCACGCTGGTTTATATTTGCAGTCTTGATAAAAATGCAGGACAGCATATGCAGAAACTGTGTGGAAACACTATTCACATGGTAATTCCTTTGTATCTGAATAATTTCTTTTCAGGTGCCTGAATGAATGCCAGACTAGTGGGAGGATTTGAACATCCCTTCCCTTAAGTTAAGAAGTTCCACATATATAATCTAACTGATCTCTTAGATCAAAGACCACCACTTTGGGTAATCAAAAATTAAATGTAGACTCACTGATTGAAATCAAGCTGAAGTTAAACTAAAACACTTATCTTTAGATAAAAAAACTCAAATGAAATTTACCAAAACCTTATTTTTTCTAGATGAAAAGTAAAGTTTTCCTCATGTTATTTCCATTCATGCCTAGTGACAAAACACAGAACTGGGCTGACACGTGCTAAATCTCAGTCAGATACAAAACAGTATTTTTAATTAAGTTTTTTTTTTCACAGGCCAATGCAAAATAACCCTAGATCAAAGGTAACATTCATGATATAAAAAAATAAGTGTAATCTAACTGGTAACATGAGTCAGGACAGGTGGATCAGAACTGACACTGCACTTTTCTGAACTGTCAGAGCATCTCAATCTTCATTCAAGTTAGGAAAATGCTTAACCAAGTGCAAGCATTCTGTACCCAGAGTTTCTGCTTCACGTTTGATGTGTCTGAAAACTAAAGCAAGTAATATTCCTATGTGAGCATGTCCAGTGTCATTTTGACAAGTTTCTTGAGACTGGCTAGTAATAACTGATAAAATAATAGTCTGACTGGAATGAATTAGTTTGTCAAAATCTATAGCCTCTCATATGCTGGAAGGCTGGCTGAACATGGCATCATCAGTTTTAGTTCCAACATGTAGGTGTACTGGTGTGTCACTTAAAATCTATTTGCAGCATAAATTAAGCCAAAGAATTGCACCATGCAAGATAAGGATAACTAAGTAGCAAGTGGTCATTAGACTGCAAGTCACTGAAGTCTAAGTCCTTGTCCTAAGTCCTTTTTACCTCTCAAGCATATTCTGTTCCAACATTACTGTTCAAATTGGAAATGGGAGATAGTTTAAGGTAGGAGTAAGGAGCACTTCCTTTACAGTCTGTCATGTATGTCCGTTTCTGCTTGTGCTGTTTTACTGTGTTTTCATTACACTTCTGCTGACCCAAACAAAAAAAAGCCATTAATCACTGTCTTGATTGCTTCATTTCAACCCAAAAAGTGAAATCAGTTTTCCTGCAATCCTACATGTGGACAGACAGCAAATCTGTCCACATCCACTAAGAGCTCTTTAAAGATTATTAACAACACATGCCCAAGTATGCTGATAGTTTTGGCAAACCCTTTGGCATCCACAGCTAAGCATCATTTTCTGAGCAAAAGAATAAACTGGGCTCAGATTTACATAATTTTAGTTTTGCTTACAGAAAGTTTTTGGTTCTCTAGCTGTTGACACTCAGTACCCTAAGAAGTTGGGTTATTTTTCTAGGACTAAAGAAGAGTATTAATTCTACGCAGGACGAAAACATTTTGAATTTGACCCATGTTCCTGAAAGGAATAGCTCCATTTTCCTTCTAGATATACACCACACAAAGAGAAAGAAAAATATGTGCTTTCAGTTTTGCTTTTTGCTTATTTAATGAAAAATATAACTCAAAAGTAAAATAGAAAACTTGCTGAAGTCTGGGAATCTGTGTGCCATGAAACAGCTTTTGATAATTCAGTTAAAAACAATGCAGAAAACACACAAAGATGCACGTGGGCAAACTTTCTGGTTGCCAAAGGTGTTGAATGTGCCTGACACAGGTTGTAAGAAGTGTGTCAGGTGCCCTATTGTAAGAAGAGTTACAGCTGTCTACTCTTACACCAGTTGAGTTCAGTACGTAAAGGGCTAACTCTTGTTCGGTGTTGTCTCCTGGAAGTCAGAGGTCCATAGAACCTCTGACACAGTGACATGACTGAGACTGCAAATGATCCTGCTCCCTTCCACCAAATTGTGTGGATGGTACATTAATGCTGTTGACAGCCATAACACAGTAATTAATAACAGTAAATTAGATTATAAAATGCCTGTACTTCCTTTCTAGTACTGGTAAATCAACAAATCTTCCCAGTACAGAGATACAGGAGGTAGTGTCAACTAGAAATGTGTATATAAGAGGAAATAACTCTTCTGCAATCTCAGGAGTAAAATATGAGGAAAGATAATAGTCAACTGCCTTTTACAATCCTGTGGTTAAAAGCCATTCCTGAAATGCATTATTTTCTAACTCAATTTGAGAGCCAGTAAGCTCAATTTTCACAGTAAGGTAGAAAGTGATTGGCAGAAGGACAACATGCATTTAAAGACATGGAAAAAACCCAACTAGATCTTCCCCTTTTTCCTAGTCACATCAATTAGTCATCTCCGCTTCAAGGGTATCAGAGACTTATAGTGATGCAGAAAAACTTGCCTGGATTGCATGAAGAAAAAGGACAAAATAGGAGGAAAAGACTGAGGTAATATTACCAAGGAAGTCTATGGCATTTGAAACAACATTTTAATGATCACTATTGTCTGCAACAGGAATAGTAAAAAAGCCTCTCTCCACTGAATTTTTACATCCTTTAATGCTTTTTCAACCTTGTCTTGGAAGGGGGATTTAGTCTACATTTACATTAAAACCTGGGATTTTTTTATTATTATTTATATATGTCTCTGCATGTTTGGAATGTTTCTTAAACAATCTGTTAGTTGTGGAGTAACAATGTTAGGGCCTCTGTAATTAGATCTTCCACATTGTGAAGGGCTTGTTGGATATCGTGTCAGTCAGTAAGCATATTATTAGCCAAGATGAATTATAGATGAGGATATGGGTTTGTGACTGTTGAGGTATTGTGTTGGGAAGATGTTCTGGCTCTCTCTGTTTGTAAATGTGAAGGGAAGGGATTAAATGCAAATGCCACAGCCACTGCCTTACTTGTAGGTTAGGGTGCTATGTTTTTCATTTCAGTCATTCTCAAAATCCCACTGACTTATATTTATCAGGTGCAGCCAGAAAAAAACCAAAACAAAATCTTAACACTTGTCCTAATGCTGATGGGACAGATTTCATGAACTATAGTCTGAGAAAAAACATATTAACTGTAATAAATAGGTCATAGAAAAGTTTTAAATCCTACTATAGCTAATCAGTTTGAACAAGACATTTAAGCTGTAAATAGCTTTAAAAAGTAAACAGAGCTTTGCACTAAATGACAGCTACTATTACATTTTCTGCTTCTGAGTGTGAGAAAATTAATGTACCAAAAAAGTGCCTACTATTTAAAGACATCTTGCTCCAGACATTTTTAACAACTGAAGTGTCTTGTCATAAAATTATGCACTGTACATTAAAAACATATGTACCACAGGAAACCTTACATGACAGCACAGTCTTCAAGATCTGCCAATTTAGGATGCTGCTAAAACAGAGAACACAACAGGAGTGACAAATTAGCTGGCCTACCTAATTAAAAAAAAAACCAAAATGGAGCAAAGATTTTCTGTTCTGCAGTACCACACTATGTTTGAGAATTAACTAGTGGATTAAGATTTAACCTGAGGAATTTAGCCATCTGAATTTGGGGAAAAAATTTAGCAGAGAAATCAATATAACTTAAGGTGATAAAATCATATTGGAACATTATGTAAAAATTTACATAACATTGGTTTTGTGAGGAGTGATTCAAGTCCTGCCATGATTCAAGACCAGCTCCTTTATTTATCTGGCATTGTTAGGATGTAGACTTTTTGTTTGATTTTAGTTAGTTAAAGAGAAAAATTTCTTATGCTGTCAGTCAAGATGATTTTTCTCTCAGAAACTTTTTTGTTTCCGAGCCTCAGAATATTTATATTACAGAAATATAAATTTCTATTTTAAGCAAACTAACTTGTATAACCTTACACTTCATGTTGTTTCTTATGAGAGATGAGGCTAAAATGCCTAACTTCTCTCTTGTGAAAAAACAGTGAAATCAAAAGTTGCTTTAAAGGAGGATTAAAAGGCTAACAAGAAAGCTAGTGTACGTGTGCTTTAAGTTCCTGATCCAGTAGCTGTCAGTGTTCTTTATGAACAGTAGGCTTAAGAAGATGCAAATAAGCTTTATACATTAAAAGAGTTTAACTCAATTTTTTTCATTTTTTGAATATTTGTACTGATACATATTACAAAAATTTCTGGTCTTCTAAAGGGGGGATGTCATGATCTTCAAGCATGGGAAAGAGTATGTGCTTTCTGAAGTGATGATGATTCTCAGCAGTGAATATTTTCTGGAGAGTTTGTCAGTTGTATCAAGGAAAATTGGTTTTCTGAGTGAAGATGTGTAAATCTTGCATCTAAAATCTGTGATTTTAACATACATTATGTTTTTTGCCTCCTTCCCTTTAATCTCTGGGCCTCTTCCCTTTGGTGATGGTGATGAAAAATAATCAGGACCTTCCATTCCTCCTGCCTCCCACCAAACACCCACTCCCTCTCCCATTCAGCTGTCTCAGATGGGCAGTATGAGTTGTCCTGGATAAAGAACACCAGGTCAGTATTGCAGCAGGAGTTGTTTGGATGGTCACATAATTAATGAATTCCAGGAAAGAGGGAACAGAGATATTAGTAACTGACTGTAGGTGCACACTGGCCTGCAAAAGAATTTAAAATACTGTTGGAGACTGGACCAACTGCGCAAACTGGTCTTTCAAGGCTGCAGGCAGCTTCTGGGTGCACATCCTCCTCGTCCCCTCCCCTGCCCCTTCCTCACAGGGATGCCTGCAGGTCACTGTTGAAGACTGGGAACACTTTTTTGGATGGCTGAGTGAAAGAGCTAAGATCCAGTCAAACATGGAGATAATATCTTAAAGTAACTTTTTAAGTATTTTGTTGCTTCACATTTATGAATTCTGTAAGGCAAAAAAAATGTAAACCAGTACATTTCTAGCCTGACCTATTTACAATTGTTTAGACATGCATCATTGACCTAACCTGAGATGAAGCAGACCTAGCCACACAGACTTCTCCAAGCTGAGAAAGCAAGGGGATGTCACTGAAGCTCATGACTAAACAGTCTCATAATCAAGATCTGATCATATTACAATCTGTAGAAATAGATGATAGAGTTGTTAATCATACTCTGCATTGGTAATATTTAGATATTGTGCTGGCAACAATTCTAATTATAACTATCCACCATTATCACCTGTTTCTCATGCCTGGTCAAGAAACTTCTCTCAACTACTCTGCTTCACCTTCCTATGCTTTTGTCTGCTCTCACCTCAATTTTAAGCAACTCTGTCTGTGGGGAATGCAAACACAGAGAGCTTCCAAGGCCTCAAACATACAAGCTCAGAGACAGAGATGGATAGGTACAGTGTTTGACCTAAGACCTTGGAGAAGGCTTGGAGCTCTAGAACAGAATAGTGAAACAGACATGAAATAAGAATGAAGATTTGTCGTTTAAGCAGAAATAAGTTTTAACCAAGTAGGAATATGCCTCATGTAAAGCAAATAAATATTTTAAGCAAGATAGTAGAGAACAAAATCTACCAATAGAACTTCTTATAGAGTTGGTAAAAAGCAGAAGTGAGTTTCTGTAGAATTATATGACTGGATAAAAAGAGACACATTGCGGAAAATAGTGTAAAACATAGCAATTAATAATTAGTTAATGAAAATGCTAGTGAGCTTGTGGAAGTAGCTGATTGGATAAGAAATTTATAAAAGGCATTGAAACTAGAATTATAACAACTTCTGATGTACAGCTTGTGATGTGATGGCATGCACGGATGTAACAACCTTACAGTCTCACCCTTCCGTGAGACTGATTTCACAATAAACCATCTTTTAATTGCCTCATCAGTCGACCCCATCTACTCACTATCCCGAACATCCATCAAGAGATACGGTCAGGTGGAAACAAAGCTAATGGCAAAATGCAGATTTTGAAGAGGAGATTAGTTATCTATCTCCAACATCAGTGATTCAAACAACAAAATTGAAGGAAATAGATTTGAAACTAACTGCACAAAATTCATCTTCTCTTACAAAAACAGGACTACACAGAAGGTTGGGATGCAGGGTAGGAAAGACAAGAACAGAAGTTTCAGAATCTTTCAAGAATTATACATATGCCAGTGATTCATTAGAATAAGGCCAAATCTGTTGCTGACAATTGCTGAGAACAACATTTACTGGAATAGCTTGTAACTATTGAAAATGCTACTTAGTTTACAGACTTTAAAGCAAAATAAGGATCAAAGCACTTCATTAATTTATGAATGGTATGACGGATCAGCACTCAGGGTACAATACATTCAGGATCAATAGCAATAATATAACAGATGAACTATAATACCTGACAAATAAAATAACATTAAAATGAAGATACACACAGTCACATATGCAGACACAGACATGTACACATGCATATATTCCCCCATTACATAATCTTTGGGGATTGTAGTCACATCCGTAAGGCCCCAAAATATCATTTGATGAGACTATTAGAAAAGTTTACAGTTTTCATGTATCCTGCATTAGATGCCAGGGAGAAATACTGACAAGAGATTTTCAAGAAGCTAAAACAACACAATATTTTACTGGCCAATTCAGAAAATCCGAGAACTTTGCCAAAAGTTTAGAGCAGCATTTAATCAATATTGAACACTTTACAAAGCACTAATTTAGCCTACTGAACTTAGCAAATTCCAAACCCATCTGATTTTAAGTTACTCAAAACTCTAAGAAAAGGGAATTAGAAGAAGAAGCATAAAGAGAAAGACAGAAAAGACGTAGAAAAGAAGAAATATAACTACCCGTGCTGGTTCCAGTGGTGTTCGGCTGATAGAATCTCCAGGAGGAGGTAGGGTCAGGACATGTGCTTACCGCAGACTTTGGTTTAAACACGCTTTGGTTTAAACACCCTTTGGTTTAAATACCTTTTGGTTTAAATACCCTTTGGCCGTCCTGGGCCCTTCCCCCAGGTGGGACCTGCGGTCACTCGGCCACTGCAGGGCCAGCCCGGGGCTCCAGGCTGGGTGTGGGCACGGCCTCCGGCGGGCCCGGGCCTGGCGGCACCGCGGGGCCGGGACAGAGCCCCGGGGCTGGGCTGTGCGGGCAGGGCAGGGCCTCGCTCAGCAGGGCCGGGCCCTGCCTGCCCTGCCCTGCCCTGCCCTGCCCTGCCCTGCCCTGCCCTGCTCTGCCCTGCCCTGCCCTGCCTGCCTACACACCGCAGGGTTCCGCACAGACGTACTTAGAGTGCTTCACAACATCCCACTTCAGAATGTGTATGTTCCCCTCTGTGTCACTGTGCCCCTCCCAAGTGTCCACTTGGAGTGTCCCACTCCAGCACAGCCGATGGCGGGGGACACTCTCCCGTTCCTCTGGAGGCCAGGAGGGCGGCTAAGGCCCTTGCTTTGCACGGATGAACCACTGAACAATGACAGCAGAAGTAAAGGAGCGGACTCCTGTCCGAGGTTAAGTCCGGGTTTATTGTACGATGGTATCAGAAGAATCCACAACCCAGCGTACTCAAGCAAGTGAAGACGCCAAGCTGCACTGCGCAACAGTTTATAAACTGCGGAGGACACAGGGGACGGGCCCACCCGTCTACCAACGGGGGTAATGTGGGGGTGTGGAGATTAGGAACATAGACAGTGGGGAGAACCAATAAGCGTGGTTCAGGGGAGGGACCCCGGTGCCTGAACCTATCACTAGAGGACCCTGGTAGAAGTTTGTAGAGAGAAGGGACGGGCTGCTGAGTAACAGGCAGGACACTGGGGAGGGGTTGAGGGAATGACAGCAGTTTCAAAGGAATCAGGGGGTGGAGGTAAGGAGATTGACGGGGAGGAGGAGGGAGGAGGCAACAGGGGCAGAACCATTTCAACCTGGAAGGAAAGGGGAAACTGGAACAAACCAAAGTACAAAACATTACAACAGAACATACAAGAGCACAATACACCGCCTCTGTGCCTGCACACCCTTCTAGGGGAGATGGATATTTCAGCATTACTTTCACCTGCACCACACTGACCCATGTTTATTTTCCCTGAGATATTAACAACAGCAGCTGTGTTTGCTAAATTTGTCTAAACTATGGTTCTATATTCTGAGTGTAATTCTTTTATAAAATGCATATGTCAAAAAATACCAATTTTAAGAGAAAAACTGTAAAGAAACAATGAAACACACAATGACCTGTAAGAAGCAGATTTTTTTTTTAGTAAAGCCTAGTAAATTAAGCTAGTGACTATCCTCAAGGTTCTTCATCTTTTGTTGGTAGATTTTAAATTTTTTTGTGACAAAAACTATAATTTCTTTCTGAATAGATCATTGTCTGGAGTTAGGTTTTGCCTGTTCCAGGAGGCGCAGTGATATCTAATTTGAAACAAAACAATTTTTGACAGAATCATTAACTCAAGATTGGTAGCATGTTTGTAGAAAACCACCCACAATGGACAATCCAATATTCTATGCTCTCAGCAAGGAAATTATGCAGTGTTGCTGTAATTGGACGTTATGTAACTGCAGATTATTCTCTTGGACCTAATTATTCATTTGTTTTTGTATCTGACTGGACAAAATACATGAGATGTTTTAAGATAAGTTTTTTTTTGCCTGAAATTTAGCAGGAAGGCAAAGAGAAATCTATTTTTTAAAAGCCCGTATCATGTGAGGGGCCAGCCATAGTCAGTGCAGACCTGGAAGGAGTCTCTGCTCCCTGACTGTATTTGTTCAGTTGCTCAGAAACTAACTCTTAGTTTTGATGAAAGATTAAAAGGGCAACTTATTCCTTTGTGGGTATGTTACTAATCAAAGATTTGATGACAATTAGATCTGTTTAGAGGAAAACAAGAGATGAGGGGAAGAGACCACAAGCAGCATATTAATACAACCTGTGGCTTTCCTTTATGTTTCTTCCTCTAACTGGATGGTAACTTTGAAGCTGTCAAAGATGTGATGAAGCATTCCTAAAGTAGTAAGAAGCAAAAGCCTGAAATCTTGATTTTTGTCTGACTTGAAAAAATAAACTAAATATAGGTTTTACTAGACTACTTCAACAGAAGGCATTGGCTGAATATCTGCTATTTATGTTATAGTCAACTTTATATTCTGTTTTCATCGAACAGGGAAGAATAATGATGATGCTTAATGGAAACAGTTATGACTTAAGCGGAAAAGTTGTGAGGAAGAAAAAGAAAAAGAATGTGCTAGAAAGTAAAAAGGAGGAAGTGACTCTGAGAAACTAACATAGGGATAATAGATAAACAGAGTCTTTGTGGTGGAGGGCTGAATGATTAAGTACTGATTTTCAGTAATATTAGGGTAGTATTGCCAGTTTGAACATCAGTCAAGAAAGAATAAGATGTCCCCTTTCTCTAGAAGCCTGATAGCAACAAGGCTAAATTCTAACTTGTGTTTTAGGGGGCCGACTTTCTAGGCTTGCAGAAAGTTGTGAGTGTGAGCATGTGGGCTAAGAATTGGAGTGTGTTATTTGTTAGATGCCTGAGATATGACAAGGCTCTGCCTTCTTATATTATGACCAGAGAAAAGAACCCTTTACTATGAAAAATTGATACATTTACCGTTACTAAGGTATTTTAATTACACTCCTTGGCTTCAGCCTCAGCCATTGACAGACCTTTCACTACTTAGTAATCTGAGATAGAAGGATTATCACAGAATCACAGAATCAATTAAGTGGGAAGAGACCTCTGAGATCCCCAAGTCCCACATCTGACTCAACACCATCTTTTCAACTAGATCATGGCATTGAGTGCCTCATCCAGTCTTTTCTTAAACACCTCCAGGGATTTCGCCATGCCCCTGGGCAGCCCATTCCAATGCCCAGTCACACTTTCTGTGAAGACCTTCTTTCTGACATCCAACTAAAATTATGTAGAATTCCCAAAGAAACTGGGAGTTTTGTTTTGTTGAAGAATTTAATTCCTATTGAATAATCTTTCCCCAGCACTTTTGCATCTGGATGGGCTATCTGGAGAATCTGGAGAATCCATTGATAACAGAGTAACATGCCCTTTGGTTTAGTATGTATTATGAACATGTGGTTTCAGAACTACAACTAGGCTCTATGCAAGGCTTTCTGTACAACAAAATACAACAGATGAAGGAGGATGAGATAAGGATAGAGCTTGGGGATTCTCCACTGCATTCCTCTTTATTCCGTAGCCACTACCTCTCACAGATTCAACTTTTATTTTTTTTACACCAGTGATCTTTTTGTTATCAGATGTGTCATGTTCTGGTTTACAGGAGACTTTTCCCTGGGATAATGCATAACAAAGCTTAAAGCCCATAGTTATTTTGTTTGTAACACCTGAATATAATTTGGAGTTTTTCACTTATAGAACTCACATAAGCATTATCATTTGCCTTTAAATAGCTGATCATTAAATTTTCTGCGGCATAATGTGTCATTGCAGAACCATTAAGTTTCTGAGACATATTATTAAGATTTTAATTTCTGCTGGAATGTGGAACAAAAAAAAAGACTTTCCAAATGTTTTATTTCTAAATTGATTTATTTGCATTCTCTGTTCTTACAAATCACTACTGATGTAGAACTTAATTATATTTCTGAGAAGTTTAAACTGCTGAAGTTTGGATCATTTCCTTAGTAGGGGACTGTTTCCTTCTAGTAACTTGAGCAAGTCTAATGCTGCCAAATTTTGCCCTCCCCTGACCTCTATTCTTTCTGAGCCTGGTTGTGTTTTTGCCAGAGAATGCTGAGATCTGGATTTCATTGTCAAGGAATGCCTTGGAAGGTAAATTTTCCCACGTGACAGAGGTAAGTGTTTGGCTTTCAAGGCCTCCCTATTACAATTCTTAAACTTTTATTTCCAAGTCGGGAACAGAAGGAGTCATAAAAATTGAAAAATGTGTGTTCTGAGGGAGAGGTGAGTAGGTAATGTATCACAAATTTTAATGTGCATACTGTTACGAGGTAACTACATTTTGGAAAATCCGACACAGTTCATTTGTTGATGTTTTCTTTTTATTTCTTCAGATTTCTAAGCACATATTGTAATGTAGGTCAGAGAAAGATGATGGACTGAGGGCTTTACATTAGCAGGGGATGGACTTATTCACTCATGGGTCAGTCATAGGGACAGTCAGTAATGGTACATACCTGAATTCACTTCTCTCTAGTTAATGCTAGATAGGGCATACAAGTGAACTCGTATTTTTTTATTCCTTAGGAGGAAGCCCACTGCTTACTTTCCAGATTTCCTGACAGATGCAACAGAGGCCAAGATTGATAGTGACTGACAAAAGTGTATAAAGAAACTGTGAATCTTGTACCCTGGGTGAAGTCCTTGGATCTTGAATAATGTAGCATGCCTCTTTGAGGTATTTTGATGGAGAGGTAAGTGTAAGACAAGAGCTCAGCAACTGATATGTTTGTCATGCTAGCGAAAAACTAAGAGACAGTTGCAACTGATAAGTACTAGAAGGGCTCATGAAGATTTCCTAAAAGGAAACAGGGTAGTTTTCTAAACATGGTGTTTCAGTGGGCATCACAATGGACATAACATTTTCAGTATACTGAAGAGTGGGCGGTGAGCTACACTAGCCTGAATGGGCTAGTAAACTAAATGAGATGCACAACTCCCATCTCAGTTAAGCATATATGGGATGCCCTGCTCAAGGACTCATGAATTAGTCACTTTGCTTACTTTCAGATGACAACAGGTTATTTAAACCTTAAAGGAGAAAGTAATATCCAGAAGCTAGTCTCTTTTCCTATTTACCTTACTTCCCATCCCACACAGGGACTTATTTTTGTAAAAATAGTGTACAACACTTATAATACAGAACTTGAGAGTAGGAAAAAAATGACTAGTATTATCAAAATGCCCCAAAACCATCTGAGGGGATTTTTGAACAAAGAAGTAAGGCTACATTATGTAGAGTTTCCTAATTGTAGCAAAATTGTTGATTTTTTTTCAGATAAAATAAATAGTTGTACCCCTTTAAAAAAATCATAATTTTGAGAATCTTTTTAAGTTAAGATCTTTAGGAGTCTAAGCTATTTTATGTAAACAGTTGTTAGAAATCTGTGTGAAATCAGAGTACAGATGAGAATTTAAATCCAAACCATCTTGTTTGGAAAACTGCAGTCAAAATCAAAGCTTTAAATCAATCTAAATATGTAATAGTACTGAAAATTCTTCTTTCAAAATGTATCCAACTTTCTGCTATAAAAATAATATATGGGTTTTGCTACACTTTTTAAATTCTGCCAGCTCTATTCAGACAAAGTGCTAGGATTAATTTTTTCCTCTACTATTGCTTCATTTCAAAACTTTTTCAAAGATTGTGTTTCATTATTCTTGCCATAAAATTTAATAGGCCACTTGCCCATCTCAAAGAGAAAAGGGAAACATTACGCCTTAGGTCCACAATAATTTTGGATTAGACATTTAAAAAAATTAGACATTTACCCAAATATCTTTAACTGTATTTTGTGACTTTCAAAGAGGTGAGGCAATTTTGACACTAAATAGTTTGAACTATTCTGATTTTAGAATTTCCTGTAACTAAATGAATTAATTTCCTGTTTATTAGTTTAACTATTAGGTTATGGAAGGGTTTTGCTGAAGTATTGGTCTTCATTGCCTAAAGACCAGTAAGGTATCATCAAATCCAACTCTCTGCTCCTCTCTAAAGACTGCAAACTAAAACTATGTCATATAGCAGTACACAGATGCTCCTTGAAGACTTTACTCCTCCAAGCTGAACCAATCAAGTAACCTATGCAGAATTCCTTCTCTTGAGGCCTTTCAGCATCTTCATCACCATCCTCTGGACACATTCTAATTGTTTGACATCCATCTTATATTGCAGAGCTCAAAACTGCACGCAGAACTCACAGTAAGGGAGATCCAGCATAGGATAGAGGGGGACAATCCCCTCCCTCAACTGTCCAGCAATGCTGTGCCTGATGCACCCAAGGACATGGTTGATCCTTCTGGCTGCCAGGGCACTGCTGACTCATATTCAACTTTCTGTTGACCCAAAACCTTTCTGTGGGGCTGTGCTCCAGCCTCTTGTTTCCCAATTTGCAGGTATAACTAGGATTACCCCATTCCAGGTAGAGAATCCTGCATCTATTAAAATGCAGACAGTCCAAGACTGCCCAGCCCCCTAGTCTACCCAAATCTCTCTGCAAAGCCTCTGTACCCTCAAAGAAGTCCAAAGTTCCTCCCATCTTTGTATCATTTACAATCTTTCTTAATGTATATTTGACTCCTGTGTCCATATAACTTGTAAAACCATTAAAGAACACTGACACTAAAACTAAGCCTTCAATTAGAGTTTCTCAAATGATTTGTTATCAAATAGTAGGCACTTTCAGACATTTACATATCCAGCAGCAAGCCCAACCATATAGGTAAGTCTAAATTGCATAGAAGATACGTAGGGATTGAAACATTGTGACTATTTGTGTAGATAATGAACTCAGCATTTTCAAGATCTGAAAAATAGTACATTGAATTAGTTTTTTAAATATACAGTCTTTTTCAGTAAATCTGATAAGGGAGAATGTCTCCCAAATATTTTAAGTCTGGATAATTTAATAGCCAGAAATAGTAACACTGGTTTGCACATTGCAGCAGAATGTAAGAAAAAAGATTAAAAAGTTTGTAAAAGAGCACTAAAAAGCAATATTAATTCTAATAAAAGTTTTAAGTTTGCTCTCTTTTGCCACATCTTGTGGCTAGGTAATGTCATCAACTCTAATGTCATCAACTCTAATAGATGTAATCAATTAAAGGTTGTTTTTAATTTGTGCTTTTGCGAATTATTTACTTACTTGCCATTTGTTTCTCTTTAAAAAAGTCTGTTAATTTCCAGTTCTGCCACTATCAATATCAATACCAGGATTGTACTTCTTTTGAGAAAACAAGCATTTATAAGTTCATTTTTCCTTGTCTTCTACTCTTATCCCTGAAGTTCAGAAATCCTAATCTTTTTTAAAACTGTGATGCATTCAGATTTCCTTTGTTCTTTTACTGTTTCTTCACACAATTCAACCATTACTTTTCTGAGTGTCTCTTCATTAAATATCTTCACTAGATATACCTATTTTTTAAGGAGTTCCTAAAAAAAAGTGTGTGTAGTGCATTTGATGTCTTGGTAAACTTTCTGTGAAACAAGTTTTCAGTAAATATGATGGATGCTATGTATATAACCTTTATTATGAAGGCATTACATGTTTTATCTGTTTATTGTGCTCACTCAGCATTCCCAGAAATAAAAAAAAAAAAAAAAAAAAAAAATAAAGTGGCTGAAGCTTTTATTTTAATTGGAACAGAAATTTTCCATAAAGAACTGTGGAAAACATCTTGTTCCATTGGTCTTGGTCCAAGGATTTTTAGTCCTGGAATCAGTGTGAACCTAGAAATTTAGAGTGAAATCATTCACACTGAGAACCCGATGTTTGTACTGCAGCATAGTCTTTTTAATTCAGGCAATTGCAATGCATCCTCTGGGCTTCTTTCATCTGCATGTTCCAGGAGTGCTCCATCATATGAACCAAAATATAAATGGAGACAAGCACAATATTTGTTTCAAGATCATACTCCTGATCCAAGCAAAACACTAAAGTAGATACATCCATAAACTGTTGGTTCTGCTTTTCTGATTTCCTGTTTCTTGCAAATACTTTCCAAATCACTGTTCTCCTTTGCATATCTGAAGCTTCTTCTATAATTATTGATTGCTTTGTCTTGTGGAATATTTTGAAGTAAGTTTACCTGAAATCTGATGTTTAGAGACTTACAGAGGTATGTTTGGGGAAAAAAGGCTAAATTTCATGGAATCAGAATAGTTTGTTTTAAAGGTCATCTTTAGGGAGATCTACTACTAGATCAGGTTGCTCAGAGCCTCATTCAACCTCAACTTGAATGTCTCCAGCTATGGTGCATCCATCACCTCTTTGGGCAACTTTTCTCATTGCCTCACCACACACATTCTTTGTTACAGCTAATTTAAAATGACTCCCTTTCATGTAAAGCCTTTCCCCCTTATCCTATCACTCCATGCTCTTGTAAAAAGTCTGTCTCCCACTCTTTAGACCCTTTCTAGGTCCTAAAATCCTGCTATGAAATCTCCCTGGACCCTTCTCATCACTAGGCTGGACAGTTCCAGCTCTCCCAGTCTGTCTTCATCAGAGATGTGCTCCAGCCCTCTGATCATCCTCATGGCTTCCTCTGGACTCACTCTAGTCACATGATGTCCTTCTTCTTTTTGGAGCTCCAGAGCTGGATGCAACACTCCAGCTGAGGTCTAAGCAGAGCAGAGCAGAGCAGAGCAGAGCAGAGAGGCAGAATCCTCTCCCTGCTGGCCACACTACTTTGGATGTAGCCCAGGATGTGTTTGATTTTCTGGACTACAAGTGCCCATTGTCAGGTCATGTCAAGTTTTTTGTCCACCAGCATCTCCAAGTCCTTCTCAGCAGGACTTCTTATAATCCCTTCACCCCCCAGCCTGTGTTGGAACCAGAGGTTGCCCTGACCCATCTGCCGCACCTTGCACTTGACCTTGTTAAATCTCATGAGATTTCCATGGGCCCAGTTCTCAAGCTTGTCCAGGTCCCATGGATGGCATCTGGTTCTTCAGGAGTGTCAACAGCACCACTCAGCTCAGTGTCATCAGCAAATTTGCTGAGGGTGCACTTGATCCCCTTGATTATGTTAATGATGAAGTCTTCAAACAGTACTGGTCCCAGTATAGACTGCTGAGGGACACCCTTTTTTACCAGTGTCCATTGAGATACTGAGTCACTGACCTCTAAATTCTGGATACAATTGTCTAAACCACTAATTCATTGAATTATCCATCCATCAAATCCATCTCTTTCCAATTTAGAGAACAGGATGTTCTGAATTCTGGAACTGTATCAAAGGCTTTACAGAAGTCCAGATAAATGGCATCTGTAACTCTTTCATGTAAATGACATCAGTAACTGTCCACAGATAAAGTCACTCCATCACAGACCACTGGGCTGGTCATGCAGGACTTGCCCTTGGTGGAATTGCACTGACTGTCTCTGATCACTTCCTGTTCTCCCTGTGCCTCAGCACAGCTTCTAGGAGGATCTGTTCCAGGATCTTCTGAGGCACAGAAGGGAAGCCAACAGGGTGGTAGTTCCCACAGTCCTCCTTTCTATCCTTTTGAAGATGGGTAAGATATTTACCCAGTCCCCTGGGACTTCACCTGACTGCCATGACTTTTCAAGTATCATGGAGAATGGCATGGAAACTACATCACTGAACTCCCTCAGGACTCTGAGAGTAATTCCATCAGACTTCATAGACTTATGTATATTGAGGTTTCTCAGGTAGTCATGCACCAGATCTTTACTTACAGTGGGACTTTGCTCCCCTAATTCTTGTCTTGCATGACAACCAGTTGATAGGTGTGAGAAGATGGGTTGCTGTGGAAGACAAATTTTTTTTAGTATCCCTTTAGTTCTTGGAATAATGTTATTTTTATTTTTAAAATATCTTACGGCAGATGGATTTAGGAATAATAAGAAATGGTGATTTCTTTTTTATTTTATATCAGAATATATTACAGGTTTTTACCTCAATGTCAAGGAATAAGCAGCTTGGACCGTCACATAATATTTCTTTGCATAAGTGACAGGACATAAATAAGTGTTGCCAGCAGAAACTGATCAGAACAAAATGAACTAAAAGGTAAAATCTGAAACTTAGCAATGGATAAAAAAGTCCCTGTATACATGGTGTTCAGTCAGTAGCTTCCAAGAAATTTCATGTTTCTGGAGTCCCTGTGTCTCTGAACAGAGTAAAAGCAAAAATGTCATTATGAAAGTGTTGACAGATGGCTTTTATGAACTGTAGAGTAAGTTTGACACATAATGCATTTGAAGAACACTGCATGGAATAAACTAGGCTGCAATATTTTTTAGATTAATTATTGTGACTGTGATCTTCCACTATGGTTATAAACATTCTTTATATAATTTGGGGTTATGTGTTTTCCTTTTGAACTTTCCCTTTGACAATAACACTTTATTCTTAGCATGCAGTTTAGACAGCTTATGGTTAATGAAATGTGGCACACTTTTTCTGGATCTGATGTGTTTTGTATTGTGTGGTCTCTTGTGTTTCAAGATGTCTGTAAAACTAAAAAATAAAAAAACAGCTTGTCAGAATTTTTCTTTCCCCTTTATACCATAATCTAATGCAATGTTGAAAACGTAATTTTAAAAGTATACTGTAATCTATCACCTCAGTTTCCTTTTCCATTAATTGAGACTAAAATATATTTTCAAACACCAATTGTGACATGATGCATACCTTTGTGCATACTATCTTTAGAAAGTAAATGAAAGATCCTTTGGTCATTTTGTGTCTCTTTAGGCTGTTGTTATCACAGTTTGTGCAGTATAGAAGACCAACATTTTAAAAGAAAATCTAGTCATATTTCAGAGGTTGTGGGAATAGTTTGCATTTCTTGCTCCTAATACATACAGCTTCTCTGCTACCACTGAAACATGATGGGATACTTGCCACTTGTAATTTCATAAATACAAACTGAAAAACTTCAAATTAAAAAACCTTAAAATTTGGCAATATCAAACCCCAAAGTGCTCAAGTTTATTCTGTATTGATTCTGTGATTTTATTAAGTTTATCATGGAATATAAGTTTAAGGGAGATTGAAATAATTGCTGTTAGAGATCCAAATTAATATTAGATAGATATTATTCCTTGTTGTCTACTTAACTGGGATCAGATTTTTTCAGTATTTCACCTTTTTCCGAGAGCCATCTTTATGCGAGTGGGGATATAACTTTGGTGTGTATGTGTTTCATTTTGGTATGCATTTCACATGCTTAGTGAGGAATAAATGAAAGGGCTCTATTTTTTACATACTTATATATGTGGGTTATACTTTGTATGTTTTTAATTTAATAGGGCAGTACTTTCCATTAAAAGATGTCTCTCATTACAAGGAATGCTGTTATGGAACTGTGTACATTTAGCTTGATTCTCACTCAATTTAAAAGAAATACTGTGGAAACAAATACATCAAAGCACAGGAAAATCGTTAGTAGGCATTCTGTTTTATAAACAGATGAGCAAATTCATATGATGAGTGGGGTCTCTGGGTCAAATAAAGCACCCAAATAATCTTAAATGGAGTGGCAGAATTTGTGTAAATGGCCCTACTGATCTATACACAGCTTTCTGGCTTTTCTTTAATAACCACTTCTCCTTTCCCTGCTACTGAAGAAATTATGTGCTTTTAATTTTTTTTTTTCTAAAGCGGACAAATTGTTTCATTCTTCCTCTGTAAAATGCACTAGTTAGCAAGTGAAATTCTTACTGTCCAGTTAGAATCCTATAGACATCTTCTATTGCCAAAACCTTGCTTACACTAGCTTCAGCTTTAGGACTGAAGTTTGATGATCTCTGTCTGGTTCCCGGTGAGTAGTTGCTCATATTGCAAGAAAACTTCTTAGCAGATACCACTGACTTTCAGATGTGCAGAAAAACTTTTGTAATTGTTTACAATTAAGGACAAAAATACAGGGCTATTCACTCATTCTTCAAAGTTACATCTTCTAAGAAAAATGCAGTAAGTTTCTCACAAATTTAATGTGATTTTTTGCTAATGTTTCAATTACCTTGTCAAGTTACATTTCTATTATAAGAAAATTGTTATTAATTACATGACAAATTTAGCACTCTCCTAAGTTCAGTATGCATGGAGAAAGTAAGAAAAACCACAATTATTACTTTCTCTAAAATCCCTGGGAGGAAAGATCTGAATTTCTAATAATTTTTCTTATCTTTCTTTGAATACTTCCACATCTGTATCTGGAGCAAATCATGACTTCCAGGCTTTGTCCCTGATTTTACAACTAATTCAAATAATCAGCACCCTGGACCCACGAGGAAATAATTGCACTCCAATTGAAGTTTTTAATGGAGCACAACTAAAACAATACAGAACTCATACCTTTGTGGATAATATTGTTAGGCCCTCTAGTATAAACTTTTTAAGAGAATAATCTTATTTGCTTTTCATATCTCCTGAAAATATGGGTGGGGGTTTTTTGTTTGTTTGTTTTGGCTATTATTATTTACATAAAGAGGTATTTCAAGATTTTAGTTAGTTGAAATTTTATGGCTACAAGAAAATGTTTTGTTTCTTAACATAAATTTTCTCATGCAGCTTTGAAATTTAAAGGTGTCATATAATGGTATATTGCTTCTGGGAGTAGGTAGTAGGTTTAATTTTTGCTTTATTTTTTAAGGCAAGAAATAGATTTAGATTAATAAATCTAAAATAACCAGTAGTCTTCTGGAGGCAAAGGAGGTACAAATTCTCAAATATGATGTGGATTTAGAGGTGGTTTAAAAAATAAACTATTTAGTCAGCAGTTCATAAGGGTATTCATTAATCAAATCTAAGGTATTGCTGCTGAATGTGATATTTTTAAGAGTTAAATACACCTTAAAATTCTATTATTCTTATTCCTAGTTAGATATCTATTTCTGAGTCAAGAGGTTTGTTATTAGATCCTGCAGAATTACAAATTTTGTAGGTTACATAATTTCTGACCCTGTAGTATGGAGACATCAATCTTTGGGTTACTGACATTTTAAACTTGGTGGCAGTTTTTAGATTTTTGTCTGTTTTGCCAAACTCAGTCATTATTTTTTTGAGCCAGTTAGACAAAAAAAGCAGATCTGTCTGGCTGTTCTGGCAGGCATTTCATCCCAGCTGGTCTGTCTATAGTTGGTTTCTGCTAGATCTCCAAATAATTAGCAATTCAGCCTTAGTGAAAGGCTTTTACAGCCTTTAATGTGTGAGAGGTGAGCCTTTAATGTGAGAGGAGGTCTTCTACCCAGTCAGTAAATCATTGATCCTTACCCACCGTTGGGCCTAATAAATATAATATGGTAGATGCTACGTATTTGTTCTCTGACTGCTTAATGTTCTGCTTTTATCTCCTCTGATTCCTATATGAGATTTTTTTTTAGAGAGCTGACCAACATCCTGACAGAAATTAATGGCACAAATTACACAATAGATATTCTGTCTTTAAATAAAGAATACTAATAAATAAATAAATAAATAAGGAAAACTTCAAATGTCAAACAAAACAACCAAAAAACTCTCCAAACCAAAGCCAGCAGTTCTCCCCATGACTCCATGTCAACAACCCCCAAAAAACATTTATTCCCATTTTATGGATATTGAGTAGATGCGCAAAGGAAATTTGATATGCAGAGCTGTTCATGCAATCCTTACCTAAAGGTAAAAGTTTAGCTCTCCTATCCAAAGAGTGGGTAGAGCAAACAGAATAGTATCCTTGACACTTCACGACAATGACAATTCATCTCCCTCACACTGTGCGGACATATTTTCAGTAGAGAAGCAGATTCCACAGATTGTGAATGGTGCTTTCCTAAAGGCACCTTTTGGAGATTGGTTAAAAACATTTAGTGAATGCTCAGGCATCTATTAATTGTAATGTGAACATTTTTTTAGCGTGATGAAAGGCAAGGTTTGTAGGGGGAGTTGATGGCTTTTATCGGACTTTATATTGATGGAAAAATGGCATGCTATAACCATGCCAAGCTCATTGTCAGGACAAAATTATGCTCAAAAATAGGATTTACAGAAGTCAATGGAAATCTGGAGGAAAATTAGATGTTTAAAGGAATTCAGGTACACAGAATTATTTTTTCATCCACAACAGAAACTCACAAACATAGAATTTGTAATTTTTAGTTTTTATTACATTTAAATTTCATTTTATAGCATGTGGTTCACATCTAATATAAACATAGTGGCACACAGGTGAAAATATCTACTAATGACATAAAAATGAGTCATTAAAACAGGTGAAAATTGCCTTGGGATGTGTCATCAGGACTAAGTCAGTCTGAATTTCAGTGCAGTGTAGCTGACACAATGGGCCATATTTTTCCATTAGATATATAATGCTAGAAAACCTCTTGACGTCAATGAAAGTTCTGTATATGCTTATGAAGGAAGAATTTGTCCTGCTGTGGTTTTCTATATTATCAAGCATTTTCCAACTATAATAAAAGGCACCTCTGTTTGTCTTTCAAAGTACAACTTTGCCACCCATATTTCAGAGGTTTTGGCTGTGTTGTTACTCAGTGTGGAACTTAGGATAGAGAAGGAAAGATTCACATGTGCACAATAGAGCTACATTTTTCATATTAAAAAATTGCTGTTCACATGCTGGGGGTGGGGTGAGGAGGGACAGGATATGCCAACCCAATAGTTAAGAATCTTTTTCACATAGCCATATGATACCACATGACAACTCTTGGGGAAATTATGGCATACACTGGTACATACCACTTGAAGTGAAAGGAAGATGGCAAATATATTGACCTTATACTCAGCAACAGGAAAGTTACTTTTCAGAGATCGTGGCCTGCAGAGCCATTAAAACTTATTAGTTTGAGTGTAAAGTCATTGTTTTAAAATTTCCTGCTTTACAGTCTGTCAAAATAAGCTGTAAAGTATGTGTACTGTATATAATTACCTCTTCTGGTCTCAATCCACACACCAGAGTTTGGAAGGCATTCAAATTTATAATTTTGTTTAATTGAAGTGTTATAATTAGCCTACTAATATAGTCATTCACTCGTCATGTAACTGAATTCCAAGATGCTTTACATGCACATTTCTAATCAATTATGTTGTATGTTTTTGTAGAACTTATCTCTTTTTCTTAATGGGTGGAAGAAAACATTTATTTTTGTCATTTACCTTCTCCTCTTATGATCTGAGTACTGATCAGTATGTTGGACTAGCTGAAGCCTTTAGAAAAGAATAAAAGTTCAGAAGAAAAATTTCTTCTTACAAAGATAAAGTTAGAAGTCTACATCATATTTTGATCAGGGGCACAACAGAACAAAAAAAAAGATATAACTAAAGTTAGTCATGACAAGATATGTACTTGAGCTAAGAAAAATTATAGAGTAGTTTTCACATTTTCAAGCAAAATGGCAAATGCTATTAAGCTGAACATGTATTTTGTTTTGTTCGTGGAGGTTTGTTTTGTTCGTAAGAGGTTTAAGCCATGAAGTTATGAAAGTTATGAAAGTTATGAAAGACTCCCCTTTTTTCTTTTTCCAGTGATGATTGCTTCTACAATTATGTCTTCTTATTCCTTTTATTTAGACCTGTATATATCATTAGGACCACATATCTCCTTGTTTTGTTCCCCAGTGACTAGGAGATGACTAGAAGTGGGAGTGCTCATATAGTCACAAGTTTTGGTCATGTTTGAAATATATGTTTTAAATACTTCCTCATTATTATTTTGTTTGCTCTTTGTTTTTGTGGATTGGCTTTTTGGTGGCTTGTTGTTTTGTTGTTTTTTTTTTTTTTTTTACTGATTCCAGTAAATTTATGATTGTATTTATATATAAATATTATGTATTATTCTGAGTGCAAAGGAACTTGCACTGTGATTCTGAAAAACTTGCAGTAACAAAAAGAGGGCAGGCTTATGACTTATTAAAATAATAGGTTAAAGTTCCTGTTGACTTTTATGACAGTTTCTTTAATATTTGAATACTTAAAGATTATGTAAATATCATTTATATTCTTCAAATGCAAATATGATTTAATTTCTATTCATAGCAGAATCTTATCTGATACCTTTTTTTTTCACCCCTACAGGTTTTGGATTATGTTTAGGAGTATGACCCAATCAAATGTTGGATTGTGGATGTCTGATCCACAGACAGCTCTTTGTAAATACACACTCTGCCATCTTCAGTGCATTTTTGAGTTTGTTTTGATTAGAACTCAGAGTGAAAGAATGGCTGATTTGCTTGACATACAAAAAAGGTATATGTGTGGTATGATGAACATAACTAGGGAATGCTTCCATATTGTTACTTGTAAAATAAGTAGAAAAAAACTCTATCAAAATTAACAAACATCAGTTTTCAAATCTAAGTACGTTTCCTATGGCACATTGTGGAACTGAAGAGCACAAGATTTCCTCAGATCAGAAACACAAACAATTCAAGTGATCAGCAGGTAAGCCATGGAATAAAACTTCCACATGAAGGCTACTTATCCAAATAACCATTAATGGTTATCTAAATAACCATTATCTCAGAAAGATTAACAGTTCAGATTGTCAGAAAACAAACCAATGACAGTATTCATGACATCCTTTTTTTGTTCATGAAGTCTTTTCTTGAAAATGTACTCTTGGGTACTGTTAGAACTACCATTTTTAAATTAGATTGTGTTTTGATCTCATGTATTGCTAGACATGTATGAATTGCAGAGGGCTGCTCTTAAGCCTGGAGCATTGATTAAGTTAGCAACCATCATATGTGCTTCATTTTTAATCCCATTGGAAACTTTCAAAAAGCAATAAAGTGTTTAAGGGTGTTTGCAAGCAACACAGTGATGAAAAGAAGACTGTATTGTGAGAATAAAATCAAAAAGAACATATCTAGTTCATCCACTAAATAATCATATAAAACCATTAGTGGGATTCTCTGAGCTTTGAGACAGGCAGTGGAGAAACAACTCCAGAGAGCATGTTGAGTTTTTATCTTACTGAAGCCCATACCTAATTAACATGCACATCCTTCTCTGTTTGTGCCCTTGTTTGCTCTGTGTAAACAACTTGGCATAGCTGGTTTCCCCTTGTGTTCAAACAAGCAAAAACCTTTGATACTATGAAGAAAATTAGTAACAGGTGAAAGACCATGTTTAGCAATGTTGGTACAAAACAGGCGTTTGCTTTAAAGTATTTGTCCTCTAATCTTCTTTAATTCCTAACAGATAATAACTGTTGTCTGTCAGCAGAACTCACATATATCAATTTCTCTGAAGCCCCATGTAGTAAGAATACACATGAAAATAAACACTTAAGTAATATTCATCGTACACACTAAAGAAGTGTGAGGGAACATATGAAATTATTGAGATTTACATAGGCACATTTGGCTTCTTTTTCATATTTACTTGAACTGCACAAGAAAAATTGAATTGGATTATCTCACTCCAAAGGATAGACTATTATCAGAATACATATGTGCTGTGATCAAATGCAGTTAAAGTATTTGTGGTGTAGAAAGAGATTGTAATTTACAATGCTCTTTATAGATTTCAATTTTGGATTATTCAATTTGTGTCTTTCTGTGTGCTTTGTCACCATTGTCTGTGCTTTTTTGATGTTTTTTTTTCCTCACACACAAGTAAGGTGGAGGGTTTGAGGGTTTTTTGAGGTATCTAAGTTCCCATCTATTCCAAAAAGTCATCTAAAAGGCAAATATTCTCTTCAGATTTAAATTTCCCTTTAGAGCCACATTTGCCTTCTTTTGTATTCTCAATATAGAAAATATTCACTCAATTTTTCCCCCCAATGAATACATTTATTTTCCTATTTTTAAAATAAAAGAGGCCTGATAAAACAGATTAGATCATTCATAGCCAATTTAAGTTGGAAATGTCAGTCACTGTGACACTATTATGTTTGTTTTCAGAAACAGAGGTTTCTACTGAAGTGTTAGCAAGAGCTTAGCAGTTGTTACTAGCTGTTGAGCTCTGCCAAAAAAAGGAAGTCCAATCACATCATTGTGTATTCTAAAAGGACTTTTAAAGAGTAGTATTTCAACCTAATTCATTGCACTAAGAAATAACACAGAAACTCAACACAAAATCAGCTTTAAGACGGCCTTTCATTTTAAGATACCATTTCATAGATAATTTCATTTTAATATAATATTTAATTTTCATTTTAAGATACCATTTCATAGATCTTACTTCCTAAAAATCAAGGGGAAGGAGGGCTGCTGAAGAAAAAAAAAAGAAAAAAAAGAAAAGCTCTTCATTGTCAATTTATTTTGAACAACTCTAAAGAAAATAATTAAGTGCAAAATGCCTACTTTGTAGATAGTTTTCTGGAGACTTTCTGAGCTGCTTGTGGCAGACTTTGACATCCAGCTCCCACTTCAATTGGACTACAGGACTGAACTTTCTGGTACAGACCAGAAATTGATTTGCAGTAATTTAGCCAGAGTTGAGTAAGTGGCTGTGAGTGGCATTGTGACTTTAACAAATTCAGCATACTTTGCAAAAAATATGAGAGTACTGTGTTTAGGCCAGAAATTCCACTGCATAGAAGTTTCCTACACACTTTCTTAACAGTGTACAATCTGTCTGTAGCAGTGTAGTCTGTCTGTCCGTCCGTCCGCACCAAAAATCCCCCAAAATCCTGAAACAAACATAAGAACAACCAACCCCTGCCTCAAACCCATTCAACCAACTAACCAACCAACCAACCAAGTAAGCAAGCAAGAAAGCCTCAACCAAACAACAACAAAACCCAAACTGTTTTTTTTTCCTATTATTTACATGAAAAAAATTGAAACCATTACTGAATTTTAATGGAAGTATGTATGGTCAAAATTGACAGAAAAAAGACTGCTGGTGAGAGCATCAGTCTGATGGAAAGAATAAGAAATGTTTATCTAGTTTCTCCATCAGTAAACAAAGATACTTTCTACATAGAAATTAAGTGCTTCTCTGTGTATGATAGCATGTGAAACAAGCATATGCTGTAGTCCAAAAATGAGATGGCATATTGCTCTAATATGTAACATAAAAGAATTTCATTTTGGCATGTGGAATGTTCAACTTTCCTTAAAAACAGACTCCTGTGAAATATTTCATAAGGTTTAACTTAAACATGTTTATTTATACAACACATGCTATTTTCCAAAAATGTTCCCTAAATTAAAAATGTATCACAAATGCACCTGGGATCAGAAATCTATAGTGCAGGTGTTGTGAAGAGGAATCAACTTTTATGGAGAGAAATTGTCTACTTGCTTACTTAATTTCAAAAATACAGCTCAACATTCTGACTGACAGAGACCTAAATATGAGGATTCTCAGCAAGGAAGCTGCTGGTTTTTTCTCCTTGTCTTTATATCTCTTTACCATGGGCACACTGCATGCCACATGAGAAACATGAACAGACCAGGGTTTTAGCTTTGGATTTTTTAGCTTTGGAATTTTTTAGCTTTTTGACGCAAGCTCATTTGGGGTAGATGTTTTATTTCCTGCTTTGCACTAGCATAAAAGCAGTTGAAGTCTTTGAAAAACAGGAGAAAAAAAGAAATAAAGACGTTTTGTGTTAACTAAGATATTAACATGAAACAGTTTGCTGCATGACCCTTAGAACAGAAAATATTTTTTGATGTGATCTTGATATGAAAAACCAACTAAAAATCATTAGAACTCTTTATCCTTTCACTTACCGCTTTTCTTCTGTCCCTTCCTACCATCTCTCTTCCCCTCATCTTTTTTTCTTTCCCTTTTCCTTCAGCTCCCCTTTTTGTTCTTGGAACATTCTGTTTCTCTTATGAGCTAACAAGTTTGCTGTGGCCTTGTGTCTCACTCCCTTCCAGGCTTGCAGCTGTTTTGGCAACAGAAGAAAAAATCCCCATAACAAATCAAATAAAAGCCCATTCTGTGAAGAGGAATTGAAAACAGCAGGCCTCAAAGAGGACTGCACATGAGATGCCTTGTTCTGGCTTTCAACACGACTCAAATCAGAAACACATTACCATAATCTGAAACAGCCCACTGCTAACACAAGACAGATGGTGGGTAATAACCCATGCATCATTAATAAATAAATTCCAGCATTAAAGGCTTTACAAAGTATGACAACATTATCTGGGCAAAATTACTGCCCCTTTTCCACCCCCAGCATTATTTCACTCTCTTGTGGGTCTCTTTCACTCCCTCTCTCTCCCTTTTAAAGTGATTGTTCTTTTGAAGGAAATTAAACATGGTGCAAGTTTTAATCACATGAAAGCTATCTTAGTGTACAAGTCTGAAACTCCATAAGGGAAAAATAAAATAGCTGCCAAAGTGTAATTGCTCCCATGTACTTCTATTGGATCATCAAATGATGATTTATTGCATTGCACTCCACGAGCTGTCTTTGCCCTCTCTCATATCCTACTATTTTATTTCACTACAAATTTCAGGCAAGAATTTTGCATTGTGTTTTCCACTAAATTGTAGAATATATGTATGATTTCTCAGCTTTCCTTCTACAATCTGTGCCATCTGTCTTCTCCCTTTTCTTTTTCACTTACTTCAGAGATAATTTTGGGTACAATATACACCTTTAACAAATGTTGGAGAGTATTTATAATATAATAAGATGGACCTACCACAACACTTTTTTGCTTGACCAACATGAGTATCACTTGAAAAGGAAAGAGAGAGCAGATGGGATGAAATTTTTACAGTTTGTTTCACAGTTAAAAGTACAGAGCTCGAATCCGAGGTGAATTTTGAAATATGTGTTTCCAGAACTCCGGAATTCATAGTGCTGCACTTACAACAGGGCTCCAAGTCTGTCATAAGCACTGCAGAAGATGTGAAAGTCGGTTTGTGTCTGTGTCGTGGGTTAATCTTCACTGGACACCAGATGCCCAACAAACCATTCACCTCTTCCAAAGGACAGTGGGAGAAAACACAATTAAAAGATCATGAGTAGAGATAAGAAAAGAACACAACTCATGATTACACAGAATCACAGAATATTCTAAGTTGGAAAAGACCCACAAGGATAACCAAGACCAAATCATAAGTGAATGGTCCATATGGTGATTGAACTAGCAACCTGGTGATGTTAGCACCATGCGCTTACCACCAACTGAGCTAATCTCAGGGTCATGAGCAAAACAGCTTTGGCTAGAGGAAATGAATTTAATTTATCACAAATTTACTGTAGTAGAGGAGGAAGGTGAGAAATAAGAACAGAAGTAAAAACATCTTTCCCCAACTCCTCCCTTCTCACAGGCTCAGTTTCACTTCTAACTCTTCTACCCTTCACTCCCTACTTGGGCATCCCAGAAGGTTGGAAACTGGTGTTGGTATCGGTTCATAGCCCTTCATCTCTGTCCTTTTTTCCTTCTGACTCTCTTTGCTTGAGCCCCAAGCCCCTCCCAGGGGAGAAAGCTCTTCATAAACTTTTCCTGTGTGGGTCTTTTTTTGGGATCTACAGTTCTTCAAGAACTGCTTCAGCATGGATTCTTTTCATAGGGTGCAATCTTCAGGAACACACTGCTTCCATATCAATCTCCCATAACATCATTACTCCTCACTGTATCCCTGAATCAAGAGGTACTCCCCTCCATGGGCTGCAGCTCTGGTCAGGCACCTGTCCCTGCATGGGCTCCCCCATGCTCCAGTTTTCTTCAGGACATACTGTGCTGTAGCAGGTACTTCCATGTACTCCAGAAGAATTTCTACTGTGGTGCCTAGAGCACCTCCTTCCCCTCTTTTTCCACTGACCTTGGTGTCTAGAGGGCCATTTCTCTGACATATTTTCACCCTTTTCTCCCAACTGCTGTTTCACAGGTGATTTTTTATTCTTTCTTAAATATATTATCACAGAGTGACTACAAACCTCACTGAGGGGTTCATTTTTGGCCAACAGTGGGACAGCCTTAGTGCTGGCTGGCAGCTCTGTGTAGCCTGGGGGCAGCTGCTGGTGTCTACTCACAGAAGCATCTCCTGCAGTCGTTTCCTGCTGCCAAAATCAGCAAGTAAACTCAATAAAATATAAAAACTACAATGACTGTCTGTGAATGGAATATATTTTACTCTAAACATTATCTTGAGTTCTGGATTTTTCTGTTGCTTGCTTTGACAATTCATTTAGGAAAGAATGCCTGTGAACAGAGCAGAACAGGCACCATAGTCAGGAGTAGTGGGTTGGCTAAGATTCTACCCAATTATATTCCAGTATGAATATTTAAATTTGGAATCTCATATATAATTTATATGCTCTCTATATATTTATTATATTTTTAAATGCCTGATGTAAATTGTCCTTTTATAATCAGGACAGCCAGCTGTTATTTCCCATAGTAGTAATGATTGGAATTCTTCCTGTTTTAAATATTTGTTTACTATTCTTTCACAAGACAAATTAAATAGATGCAATTTTTTCTGTATAATTAACTATCCCAAATGAATTTTGTCCCCATCTGATTGACAGAATTGTATAACTTTCTTCCACACGCACTTTTAGAAGGCACAAAACCATTTATGATTTGCACGTATGCTGCAGTTGTATGATGGTGAGTGTCTTTGGTCGTAACTGTCCCTGTGACTTGCTACATTAGTTCCTACAAAGAAAGCATGGGTAGCTCTAAAATACCTACAGAAAACTTGTGCACAACACTGTGGTGGTGTGCTTTTCTTTTGCAAATTTTTAATGGATTGTTCTGTTACCCCCATGCCAAAATGGTTTGGCCCCAAGTTGTATCCTCCCACCTCTCTTGTCCATCTCCCCACAGACCTGCCCTTTACTTCCATGTCTATCACTGTAACCCTGCCCTCGTCCCCATTGTAACCCCACCTTTACTTCTGGAACCCTCCATGCTAGTCTTGTATCCCCTGAGGCCCAATTAGTTAATTCAAACTGTTCTCCTCCCCTGTTATTCCCTACTGGTTTGTGTTTCAGTGTGCTGTAATAGCCTGTTTCATAGGTTTGAACTTTGTATTCCCTGCATGATGCTCCTCTCCAGGTTCCTTGCGATTGGACAAAATTTGTAACCTTCCCTTGTACTCTCCCTGTATTTAAGTTAGTGCACACTTTTGATGTTTTTTTTCTGTCCTTGACCCTTCTCCTGGATTAAAACTCCTTGAGAAACCACACTGAAGACCCCTCCCTGTCATTCATCTGCGTCCTCGGTGCAGATACACCCAGTGCTTTGGGGAGCAGCCTCACAGCTTTGTAGCAGCCCTGCTATGCTGCCCCCTCAGCCAATCCAGGCAAGGGCCAGCCACGCTAGGCACAGTCCAGGAAGGGGCTAGCTGGAAGTTAACCCGGCACACATGTCACAACACAATGTTACATTTAGTAATTTTCATGGGATTTAATGAATATTAACAGTGCTGAACTGAAGTTTACCAGGCAATCTCATCTACACCATACATTTCTAAAGTCAATAATGGAATCTTATTTATTCCCAGGTTCTTTTATACCCAGGTTGTTTTTTTTTCATGTTTTTTTTGTTTCTTGTATAAAAGTTGCTTTATCTTTTTAGATGTAGCTATCTCAAAAATATTCTTTACACAGGAGTAATAAATAGAGTCCAGAAATCACCAAGAGCAACCCCAGATTCTAAGGGCTCTGATGAACAGGTCTCAGTTAAATATGTACTACACTGTCCACTTCCTTCTTGGCTCAGTTTTCTAGGTTTGTTTACTTTTAGGACTGCTGTTGCATTAAAGCAACCTGCAAAACCACAGCTTTTTCTTTAATTAACTCAAAGCAGTAGGAGGAATTATTTAAGATAATTATGATTTAAGATAGTAATGATATGATATATTGAGTCTATACTCATACTACAATGCATTTTAGAAAAAAAAAGTCAAAGTAGACTTATATTCTTTTTAAAAGCTACTTGGAGAAGAAAGAAAGCAGGAAGGCAGGCAGGAAACAGGCAGGCAGGAAGGCAGGAAGCAACAAATTAAGGAAGGCTAGTTATGAGTTTTTCTGTGGCTAAAATATTGGAAAGAAAAAGACCAGAAGAAGGGAAACAGTGTGTGTAAATGAAATCAGTACATTTAACTCCATAACTTTTGAGTGGTACTTTATATGGGAACTGAATCAAATCTGGTTTCAGTTTTAATCAGTAGTAGTAAATAGAATGACAACTAACCAACAGAAAAAAAACCACAAAAGCTTTTCTAGAGAAAACTTTCGATAGGCTTTTTAAGGGCTTTCATCTAGATACTTGACTCTATATGGGATTTGTATAGTCCAGCTTTGGTAGCAGGAGGGGCTGCAGGGGTGGCTTCTTTAAGAAGCCACTAGAAGCTTCCTCTATGTCTGCCAGAGCAAATCTCTGGCAGCCTCGTACACAGATATGCCACTGGTCAAGGCTGGGCCAATTAGAAATGATGATAATGCTTCTTTGATAACATATTCAAGTAGAAGAAAAAACCAAAATGCTGCACAGTTGTAATTGAGGCCAGAGAAGAGAAGCTCAGAATATGTGAGAGAAGCAGCCCTGCAGACACCAAGGTCAGTGAGAAGGAGAGTCCTGGAGCTGAGATTCTCCTACAGGCTGTGGTGCAGCCCATGGTGGGGCAGCTGTGCCCCTGCAGCCCATGAAGATGCCGAGATCCACCTGCAGCCATGGAGGAGACCCACACCTCTGAGCAGGGGGATGCCTGAAAGGAGGCTGTGACCCCATGGGAGGCATATGGTGAGAGGAGTCCTCACTACAGCAGCTTGTCCTTGAAGGACTGTGCCCTGCAAAAGAGTAGCCCTCTGCAGCAGTCTGGGCAACACTGTTGTCCATGGGATGGACTCACACTGGAGAAGTTCATGGAGAACTGTGTCCCATGGGAAGGGCCCTACACTGGAGCAGGGGATGGGCTCCCCTCCCCAAGCAATAGGAGCAAAAACATGTGATGAACTGACCATAACCCCTATTCCCTGTCTCTCTGTGCTGTTGACTTAGAGGAGGTAGAGCTGGAAGAGAGGCAGGTGCTTTGAAGGTTTATTTTTACTTATTATCTTGCTCTGATTTTCTTATTAACAAATTCAATTAGTATCTTTATATTTTTTTGCCCATGACAGCATTTGATGACTGATCTCATCTGGTCTTTATCTTAACTCATGAATCCTTCATTATATTTTCTCTCCCCTGTACAGCTGCAGAGGGGAGTGATAGAAAGGCTTTGGTGAATGCCTGGCATCCAGCCAGGGTCAGCTCACTACAGACTCAGGAAATTCAGAAAACAGAACAATGTTCCTTCCTAAAAATATTTATGTCCCCTTTGAAAAAAGGTCACTCTCTAGACCAAACCAAAGCATAACAGTTCAAAACTTCAAACTCTTCAGCTCTGTGATATTTATATCATTACAGTAAATAATAACAGATATTACTTAAAATATTACTTTTAAAGAACTGACTGAAAAAATATTCACATTTATGTAAGTAAACTTTCTCTAAATTTATTTAAGATAATTTTATTACCCTGTTAGAAAGGACATTTAGAAGAGTTTTCAATATCTTGTAAGATATAGATGTTTTAAATGTAAGGCTGCAAAGAACTAAAATAGAAGAAAACAATTTTTGATGTCAGAAGGCAATGTATATACTAAAAATTTCTGCTAGAATTTCATGAGAGCTCCGGGTCCGTGAGGGTCTGACCACCTCTTGTGAGAAAGTACATTAAGATCTGTTTTATCTCACAGCATAGAATTTCACTACAAGAATGTTTTTAGCCGTAACATCACCTGAACGTAGTGCTGCCATTCAGTGGGACCTTGAAAGGCTGTAGAGTTGGGCAGAGAGAAACCTGGTGAGCCTCAACAAGGGCTAGTGCCAGGTCCTGCACCTGGGGAGGAACAGCCCCAAGTGCCAGCACAGGCTGGGGCTGAGCTCCCACAGAGCAGCTCTGTGGAAAAGGACCTGGGACTCCTGGTGCATCACAAGCTGTCCATGAGCCACCAGTGCCCCTGTGGCCAGGAGGGCCAATGTCATCCTGGGGTGCATTGGCAAGAGTGTGGCCAGCAGGTCAGGGAGGTGATCCTCCCCCTCTACTCAGCCCTGGCGAGGCCATTCCTGGAGTGCTGTGTCCAGTTCTGGGCTCCTCAGCACAAGGGAGACAAGGAGCTACTGGAGAGGGTCCAGTGGAGAGCCACAAGGATGATCAGGGGTCTGGAGCTCCTCTCTCATGAGGAGAGACTCTGGGAGCTGGGATTGTTTGGTCTGGAGTAGAGAAGACTGAGAGGGGATCTCACCAATACACAGAAATATCTCAAAGGTGGGTGTCAGGAGGATGGTGACAGACTCTTTTCAGTGGTGCCCAGTGACAGGACAAGGAGCAATGGCCATAAAATAAAGCATAAGTAGTTCCACTTCAACATGAGGAAGAATTTCTTTACATGGAGGGTGGCAGAGGACTGGCACAGGCTGCTGGGTGAGGTCATGGACTCTCCCTGTCTGGAGACATTGAAAACCCACCTGGACACGTTCCTGTGTAACTTCCTCCAGGTGATCCTGCCTTGGCATGAGGGTTGGACTGGATGATCTCCAGAGGTCCTTTCCAACCCTAAAAATTCTGTGATTTTTGGTAGTAGCTGGGTAATAGCAACCAGGATTGTCAATCTGTATCAAAAATTTATGGACATGAGAAGAAAATTATTGTTTTCACATATGTATGTGGATGTAAATGTGAGAAATTAAATTGACTCATCCATTAATGCTTTGCCAGTATTTATGTTCATGCAAAATAATTTTAGGTCTCTCTAAGGCAGTAATCAGCATAAAACAATCTACCTAAGCAATAATATAAGTGGAAAAGTGATACAATAATATAAGTAGAAAGGTGATACAGTGGATGAGTGATTATAAAATAAATTAGGATTTGCCTAAAAGTGGTCATTTTTATGGAACTTTTTTTTTCTTAGATATTTCAGTGCTTAAAGCCGGCTTCATAACAGTGACTTAGTTCAACATATGAAATATATGTCAAGATCCTTCAATGGATTATATTGTCAGACTGTACTGGGCCAGCTGAGGACATTTTACACCACTTTGTTCCTCTTCTAGTTTCACTTACTTTTCTTGAGTGATGCAGAGAATTGAGGGGGCCTCCTTTTCTGGGGAGAGATTACATGAGAGTGTGATAGCTCTATCTGTGCCTAATTAACTAGTGAGCATGTTTTGACATTATGCAAAAATATCTAACATTGTTCATAAGAAGTAGTGCAGTAAAGCTGTTCTTACTGCATTATAAACAGCCTTGTGGGGTGCAAGCTATGGTTCAACAGATTGAGTTTCCCTTTGCATGAATGCCAGTTATTTTCTAAGACAAATACTTTCCAGCAGACTTTAAAACTAGAGTCAGTACTACATGTGCCAATGCTCAGAAATCTTTTCTAGGTTTTTAGGTTCTGCTTCATAGATATGAAAGGCCAATGTCTCAAATTGAACATTTCTTCCAAGTATGAAATCCAGAATTTTTAGTATTAAATATTGGGGCACTCACACTTAAAATGTGAAATGAAAGCAAATTATTTTCCTAATAGTATCAAAATGTTATCAACCAATTTAATTACACAAAAGTAAGTAGCATTTTTTCTATTAATGAGACAAGGTACCCTGTTCAAAACCAAAAATTAAGTGTTTTAGTTACAAATCATATAATATTGAAATTGAAAATTTTTTCTTGTACAATTAAATTTCTATACAAAAGGGATGCCTGAAGTAGAGATTCATTTAAGTTGAATAGAAACAAGAAAATTAAAAAATAAGCAGTTTAAAATGTAATTTTAAATTTATACAGAAACTTCATAATATTAATAGTATACACATTTTTTGCTGTTGAGCAACTTTTGAATTATGTTCTTATCACTGGCTCAGTTTTCAGTACTTAACTATTTATAAACACCTGTCAGACATTTGCTGCTTATGGAAACAAACTGATATTTTTATTTCAAAAGCTGCAAATAGATAAAAGGTATAAAAAATAGATAAGGGAAAACATAACTCTAATTATCAGCTGGTCTTTAGGTTCTGCTTCATAGATATATGGACAAATAAATGTTACTGTTGAAAAGAACAACATATCTTTTGTCTTCTAAAAGTTAAGTGAAATCATATGCATACCTCAACTAATTTCAAGAGTATGGAAACACAAGAATAATAGAAGCTTGGACTAAATAATATTTAAATAAGTTATATATATTGCAATTCTCAGGGTTTTGGGAAATTTGCCTCTGAATGTTAAATGGCTAGCTGAACCCATCTATGAACCATTACCAAATATCTCTAGAAAGCTGTGGATGGTGTTGAGGCCTCAGAAGAGCAGGGAAGGTCAAATGCAGTTCCTATCATTAAAAAAAAGGGAGAAGCAATACCTAGGGAGCTGTAAACTGTTTAGCCTGACTTCAATACTGGGAAGTAATGAAACAAATTATTGATCAATTTGTAAGTTCTTGGAGGATAATCAGGTGATAAGGTATGGTCAGCAATAATTTGTGAAGAACAAATGGTGTCAAACCAATTTCATTTTCCTTTCCTTCTTTGTATTGGCTTTGCAGATAAGGACTAGTCAGCAGAAATGCTGTTGCCTGTCTCTATTTAATTTTTGAATGCACCACATCTTTTATAGGCAAACTAAGCATCTGTGGCTTAGATATTACTACTTTAAGAGAGGTCACAGCTGGTTAAAATCTCAGAAGATTGTTGCTTGGTTTCAAACATGATTGGGTAAGGATTTTATTTTATTTAGTACTTTTCTCAGTATTATTTTTCATTTAAGCTAAACATATGATTGATTGAGTAATTATAAATCAGTGAAAGTTTACATATGACATTCAGGACTGTGAGACAGCAGGTCCTTTATAGTACAGAACTAAAAGTGAAATCAATTGATTTTGATAAATAAAGTAAAATAATAGAAATAAAATTCAAAAGAGATAAGAATAATGCATTAGATTTATGAAGAAAAAAATTCCACTTGAAAAGTAACCGCTTATAAAGCAGTACTGCAGAAATAATTTAGCCATTTTTTCCACTGTGGTAAAGGCTGAATGTAGATTGACAACAAGATGATGTTAAAAGACAGGCTACTGGGAATCAATTTTTCATTAGAGAAGTGCTAAGATGGAAGAGGTAGTTATTCTCTTTCTGCTGACAGTCATGATGTTTATCACCTGGTGCAGTATACACAATATAGGCCACACAGATTAATACAGAGTTATGCTCCAAAGAAGATAGACAAATATAAGTGGTTTTATAACAGTGTATGTAAAAAATAAGAGAAAATTCAGAGTCATTACCTCGTGCAAAAAAATTGTGTAAGAAGTGTCATGATCTTCAATTGTGCAATTTTTTTTTTAAAGAGGATGATGATCAACTGATCATCTAAATCGACTGACACAGGGAAAAAGTAGTAAGCTAAGGGACTATGCCCGTGTAAGGAGTATCTTCTAAATGGAGTACTTTTGGAATGGAAAAAAATTATTTAAGTGTGTTCACACCCTGTCATTGTAAGGATTTAAAAACAGGTTGAGTAGTATCTACCAGCTATGAAACAAGCAAAGATAAACCAACCTTAGTTCAAGCATAGGCTTACACTAGCACTTGTAAGGTTCTTCTGAGATGTGGCAATCTGCAGCATGAGTAATTATTCTAATCAGAGGCCAAAGTGGGGACATTTTTTCTTCACTTTGCCTCACATTTCAAAAGATTCCAGCTGACTATCTCATTTGAACATATTCCAACCACTTTCTGAATACTTCTTTATGAAATATGCAAAATATCTAAGACCATTTCTCTTTTCAGCAACTTCCAGGAGTTCTTTACTCCTGGTAAAATGATAATTTCTCCCTGTACTGCCAGGATTTTTTCATCTCTGTGAAAACACAGGAAATTTTAATGGGTTTATTCTACTACAAGTAAACACATTTTAAGAAAGTGTCCCAAAAAGTCCAAAGCACTTTCTTTGAAGTACAGGGAAGTAATATACTGAGTATATGAGACTGTAGCTTAGAGCACTGAAATAGTGATCTCAAACAAAAGACAAAGGGGAAGGGCCATGTTAGTTCAGAGAGTCATTTACTTGTCTTGATACACATTAACATATAGAACTCATGGTGGAACTCTATTGGGATTTGATGGCCTTCCAGGAGTATTTTTATTTGCAGACACCTGGTAAAGTTACTGGAGTCTTCTTTAAAGACTCAAGTCTTTATTTAAGTCTCTAATTTACCTAAAAGAAATTAATACTCCATTTTTTGTATCGTTTACACAAGAGAAAATCTCAATTTAATTAAGTCCATCATTATAGATAACATTTTGCCAAACAATATCTGTTAGAGAAATGTTTGTAAACTTTTCAGCTTCAATTTAAATTAATTTTTTTCTGTACATTTGTGAAGAACTTTTTAAGCCTCTGAACACCTCAGCTTAGGTCAGACACAAAGGATTTGAAGATAAGCAATAAAAACCATTCAAGTTATATTTGTACAAGAACAAAAGTATAACCATAGCTATAACAAGAAGTAGAGAAAGAGAGAAAGAAAGCTTTATTTTCCCTTACTCCTGAGTTTAAAGTTAAGTGATTTTAGTGGTGAGTAGCTGGAAATTGCAGCTTACTAATGAACAAAGGAATCAGAATCTTTAAGTTGTAAAACATTTTTAAAAATATTCTCTGACTATCTGCAATAGGACCTAGAAGGTCTGTATTACAGGAAAGAATGAAGGAAGAGAAGGAAAAGGAAGAAGAAAGTAGGAAAAAAAAAGTCCCCAAGTGATACCTCATACTTAATAACAAAAGCGTCATCAATACAAAGGATTCTGGGGTTTTTTCCAAGTGTCTGAACTGGAAAGTGCATATAAAAGCACTTTCAGTAAAGTGGTTTTTTTCAGTATTTACTGATACAGAAAGCTATTACAGATTCAGAAAGCTTTTTTTTCAATATTTACTGATACATCAACAAATGCAGTAGTAGAAACATCAAGAAAAAATTACTCAACCTTTCTTACATAGGTTTTCTTTTGTTTTTCTAGCAAGATGATGTTAAAGATATTCAGAGGCAACATCAAAATGTTAAACAAAATTAGGATTTCCGTTCATTTCAGGCAGGTTTTTTTTTCCCACTTAATAACATATATTTCATAGTCCTCGTGTATATTTATGAACCAGATTATGTATTTGGGTTAACTGATCAACCAATCAGTTTTTTTGTAAGAAATGCTTAGTGCCTATTAAAACAGCACTCTCATCAACTAAAGACTGTAGCTAGCTCTACAGTGGGAGATGAAACACCCTTCATGATTCCTCGGGATAAAAGTCTAGTACTTTTTGTTTATTGGAAGGTGTAATAAATAGTTCTGTTTATATTTCCACACAGTGTTTGATGAATATGTGAGATGCATTAATAGTGACTGATGGACGGAATTTTGAATATTTCCTATTAAAAGACAATCCATAAGAGAATGGTAGTTTGATGACAGCTTTCACTGTGTTTGAGTTCTACTAGTAAGAAATAGATTTTCTCTGAAGATTAATTGAGTTCGTTTGTCTTAATCTCTCTGTACATGGATCATTGTACATATGTATAATGTCTAATGAACTATTCAAAATTTCTCTTGAAAGAAACACAATATAAGTATACACTCAGGTACTCATAACTTTTTGTTCTAGAAGCACTTAAGAGTGTAGGAGGATTGATTCAAGAAGGGGTTTTTCCTGTCTTTTCCTATCTTTTTGACAATATTGCTAGGCCTTGACTTTGTGCAAAAAAAGATTAGAAGTATGTCTTTACATTTTATTACTAATACCATAATCCTGAAAGTAAAAAAGGAGTCTTGAAGCTAAGCATGTACAGCAGTCACAGCTGATGGGATAAGAAGAATGGAGATGAAGAGTGAAGAATTAATGTTTTGGGTTGTTTCAGGAAAAAGAGATAAAAAAACTAACAAAAAGAAAAATCGAGGGACTCCTAGTATCAGTATGCTATTTATTTGTTAGGAAGAATAGGGTTCCTGAGAAATTATTTCAGTATCAACACAAGCATATTAAAAGACTTGCTTAGAAGCGTTAGCTGGCAATGCATTTCTGTTTACTATTTGATGACCTTTACAGTAATGTCAAGCACATACAAATGAATAGTTGGTTTATTCAAAAGAAAGTTATAGTCAGAAAACACTATTAGTAAGTACACCATAAGGAAGAGGGTATTTTTTTCAGAACACTTGAAAAATAACTCATCTTTTAACTCATATGTTTATGGCCTCAGATACATAGTTTACAGAGAGATAATAGTGTATGTCCTGTGAGCTCTCAGCTCAAGAACACAAATAAGAGATGAAGCATGAATTAAGACATCCTCTGATATTTTATGAAATTCTGAAGGGATAAATTATTTATTTTTAAAATATAAATTGAAATATAAAGACATGATCCCTTCTAACATACTCCTAATAAAGAGACACAAACATAAGGGAAAGCAAATCTGATTAGAGTTTTAAATTATTATTTTAAAACTATAATTACAATAAGGTGTATAATTATAGGACCATAACTAGTAGTGAAAGAGTACAAGTCCAGTGAGAGAAAGGACATCCATATTAATAAATTGTCAGGGAAAGTCTGTTGGTCATTCACAGTCCAAGTGGCACAGGAGTGTTTCATGGATAGACTCGAAACATAAATACATAGGATTTCCAAAGCCTGCTGGATTGAGGGGATTCATTTGGACAAAATGCCTTTTAAAATGACTCCAGATTTCACTCAGGGTTGAACTTTGTTTTCAAGTGGTAATAATGTGTCTTTTGTATATTGTCAAAGTTGAAAGAGCAGATGGGTAAAATATCTCATATTTGTAGCTTATATTGAGGAACTAAGGAGTACAGGAAGGAAATAAGTTACTGCTACTTTTTAAACTTCATTAACTGATCTGGACAGTTTTATTTTGACTTCAAATAAAACTCTTGGCCTTTAACTTTTGTTAGGCACTGCAAGGTTTTCCTCATCTGTCTGTTTCTTCATTTAATAAAAGAGTATCTTGGTGTTGAAGAGTCTGGATATCCCTCCCACACTTTTGGTGGGCCTTGCCTCTCACTTTCTGTTTCTAATTTCCTGTCCAATACAGCACAAACCTGATTAGCATTGTTATTTTATAATTTAAATGACAAAGTCTAAATCTCCTAAAGGACTGAATTATTGCTATTTTCCCTCCTTTTAATTTTTCCTTTGAACAAAGCTTTCTAAAATTGTACTGGTAGAATTCAGGGATACAGATGTCACTTTAGTGTATATAACAAATTCCCTGCTGAACATGTGATCTCATTCTTCTATGTTAAGATACAAGAAGAACCAGAGAGACCATGGAAAAAAATGCTCAGTTATGTTGATTAGCTTATTATATAAATCAAAATATTTATTTCCATATATTATACTGCTGCAAATATCAAACAGTTAGAACTTTTAAAAAGCATGGACTTCTTCAGACCCTTGAAAACCTTAAAAGAGAAAAGATGTATTTAACAATAAGCATATAGGATATTGAAAGTTTTCTTTTTGAAATCCACTCCTTATTATCCACAGATAGACAGCTTCATGGGATGATCTGTTCAGATAAAAAAGCAGATGCTAAGTAAGTTCACTAAAAATGAAAAAGGAGATTAAGAATAATTATTTCCATTATCATAACACTTACTCAAAAATTCCCTGAAATTCTGTATATTATTTATTATTCTAATGCCTGCATGGGACATAACTGTACTGCAAATTGTGAGGAAAAAAAAAGTGTGGCAAGAAGATGTGTCCAATTTCCTGACAATAAAATAATATTGAAAAATAATGACATTGAAAATTAAGACTGCTGTCAAATAGAGACTGCTATCAAAATGCAACTTTCTACAGATATGTGTTCCTACTTGGGGTTTTATACAGTATGTACTACTGGAAGGCAACTGCTTATGGGTCACTTCAAGAAATTATGAATTCCATGTTCAAAAGTGTGAAAAGAATATCGGTATAAGATCTGTACATCCTAAGAATCTGTTCAGATAGGTGTTTTTGAATAGGAAATGGTTATTTAGGTTTTCTTGAGGACAAAATTATATGGTGAAGTGCATTAGTTTGCATCTGAAAGAAATGAACTTCTTTTTTTAATATATTTTAAGATATCAGAGAGCTCTAATGCCTGTGCTTGTGACTTTAAGACTTCTTTTCTGAAGGTTAGTCATTTGTGAGATTTGACTTAAATGAAAATGTGACATCTGATAGATACTATATAACGCAATCTTTCTGTGCTTCTAACCAACTATTTCTTTAGTTGCCTTACACTGAAACCTGGCAAGTGTCTTCTCTTCAGTAATTATGGGATCACTGACATGCCAGCCTATGATGCTTCAATGTCTTGGTGAAAGGCACACTAAGTTTGAAAGGCACACTTTCCACGGCTTCTTAGAAATTGGCCAGAGCAGATTAATTAACATTTTAGGTTGTGTTTGAATTTCTCTTTGTTTTATTTACTTGACCAGTGAATTGCACAGTAACTGCTCTGAGAATCCTGAGTATTTTTAATACATGCCTAAATTCACGTAACAGTGGCCTTTTTTTTATTTTAATGTGCAATATTACAGAGTCACAGTGCACTTAGAGTGGTAGCGTGTCAATTTAGCAGTCACATTTAACAACCAAATAAAACCCAACTTCACATAGTTACTGAAGCTATATAAAGCTGTTATTACAACCTGAAAAATTTACCAGATTTTTTTCTGTAACAACATTAGACTAATTATTTTCAGAACTGTGTTTTTATGAACTAATAATCACCACTGAATTTAAATAAACAGGAATGCAGTATACACTGGTTTTTTTCTTGCTCTTCTCTTGTTTTAAATGTGGAAAATTAAACTAAAAATAATTTAGTAAAGTTTATTTCTGTACGAAAAGAAACCCAAACATATTATTACGATCAACTTTATATCTTGTATGAACCCAGGAAACAAAGACTTGGTGAGCCTTAACTAAAGCTTTGAGGAACTTAGGTATCTTGGCTCTGTTTCTATAATATGACCTTAAGTTTTAAAACTTAAAAAAGCTTTTATGTAAAAAGCTTTAATAACAGCAAGAATATACCTGAAAAACCAGATGAGCAATGAAGATTTTTCCTAATTTGGTGGCCACTGGTGGCTGAACAAGAATGTTTTAAAATGTTTTCCTCTCATTGAATAAAAAATAAATCCCAAGCTACTATCCCTAGAGCTGTAAGTAATAATACAGTGATTTTGATCTTTGCTGTTGGGCTAGCACATGATTACCAAGTGACTGAATTTGGCCTTTTGCTAGCATACAAGACCTCATTCTCCATGCTCTTTCTTTAACATCCTAAATACATGATAGCAAAGGTAAAGAACAGAAGGTTCACATAAATTTTGAACAAAGACACTGTTGTGGTTGGTTCTATGTTTGTTCAGTTTTCCCCTCAGTTGTTGTGTTAATGGTTCTGCCCGAAAGCTCCAGTACGTGTCAATCTCTGTACCCCTCCCATGTTGTCATGGTTTCCCCAATGTATCTCGTGTGTTCCCCTCCCCTGGCCGCCTGCCTGTCACCCAGCACCCCTGCCTCTTTTTCCAGAAGCTTCTGGCTGGGGTGTTGGGTGATTGGTTCAGGGGCCAGGGCCCCACCTGCAACTGTCTCCCGTTGGCTCCTCACCACTGTCAGTCTTCCATGTAACTTCTGTACCCCTCTCCTGATTTGTTGTTCCAAACCCCGCCCGTTCCAAATATAACCTGAGGCTTTTCCCTGCCTCGGGGCTCTGACTTCAGCTCCCCGAGCCATCGCCTTCCCTTCCAATAAAATCTCCCTTCCCAAGAAGCCGTGAGTCGCCCTTTCTTCAGCGTCCTGCAGCTTTGGAGTTCTCTACCTGTGGCCACCTGCCTTCAAGCACAACACCGCTTGGGCACAGGGCCTGGGTTTCGCGCCTAGGCAGTGCTTGACTGGCTGGAGGCTGGCTGGACATTGCTTCTCTAGCCTGGGCATTCTATATCACCCGGCTGCCGCTCCAAGACACCTCATCATTTGTGATTTAAGTACAAAATGGGAATAAATTACATAGTTCATTGAAGTCACTGAAACTAGAGTTGAATAGCCTCTTGAACATTAATGTGAAATTCAAGTAGATAAATGTCTTTTGATGTATAGCAGTAAATTTACAATGTAAACAAAACAATCATATAGTACAATTATTCACCGTGTCTGGTGCAGTCAGACATTGGTTTTTTACTTTCTGTGAAGCCATTCATTTGCAGAACCAAGTACGGCAGTGTGGCTTCAGGGAAACTTGTGTTCTGCTTCATTGAACAGAGTGTTAGAAATTCTCTGCTACTGAGTGTTTATAGTTTAGATTGCCAGTAAGAAAAAGTGGGTATGGAAATAATGGTAAATAATGACCAGTATTCTACCCACATCAACATATTTTGTTATTTTATCACTGAAGGAGTCAGGTTGGGCAGATCAATTTTGCCCGTAGCTGATCTGCGCTATCCTAAATTTCCTTCTTCTCCCTTGCGCCTAGTAATGTACAAAACATTACTTTCTCGGAGATGAAACTGAGGGCCACAGTTCCACTTGGTTTTTTTCGTATGTTTTGAAGATGAATGTAAAAATTGTCTTTCTCCAGTTGCCAAGGGTTTTACTCAGTCTCCATGACACTTCAAATCTAACACAAAATGACCTAGAAGGGACACTGGACTGTTACCTCAACTCTCCTTGTACTGCCCAGCAGATCCTAGAGACCCATGAGGAGTGATGCCTTGCAAAGCAATCTTTGAGTCAGCCCTCACTCTTGCTTGGTAGAGCTCCTCCTCTTTGAGCCCTGTCACTAAAGTACAAGGTCTGTCACAGCTTGTTAGTGAGGACTGAGGCGAAGAAGGTAGTGAATACCTCAGTGTTCTCTCTCCACTGTCACTAAATTAACAGCCCTCATTCAGCAGCAGCATTAGCATTTTGCCTTTGTTTAGCTTTTCCCGACTCATGTAGCGATGGAGGTCCTTGTTGCCTTTGATATACTTCCAACTTCAGCTGACTTTGACTTTCCTGAAGCCATCTTTTGCATCTGTGAAGGGCAGAGATGATGCCACACCTCGATTTTGGGAGAAGGGGCCAGCTGGCTAGGTTGACTCCTTTCCTTTTAGCGCGCGTCACGTGTGGCCGCTCCCTGCCTCACGCCACTGGCAGGCAGAGGGTAGCGGTTCACCAGCACACCAAGACCCTCCCAGGAGTGGCTGAGCAGAGCCCACTCTTTATCTCAGGGTAAAATCCTCGTTGACTGAATCATGATGAAGGAAGGAGGGAGGGACTCTTGCTTGCAGTTCTCAAGTGGCCTTTATCCCTCACCCCAGAGGGAGAAAGACCGGGTGTTACAAAGAAGCACACAAGTAAGCAGATAGAGCTCCGAACAAAGAACTCTGAGCAAAGTGACCCAAGCAAAACATTGCAACAACTTATAAAGAGGGGCTGGCTCTGGGGAGGAGAAAGCCTTACAACCAATGGGCTAGCTTCAGGGTGGAGCATGAGGTGGGACTTACATCACCACATAACCAATAAGATACATGAGGGGAGGAGAGTGTACACACACAACAAGTGGGAGGTTAAGGGTTCCATAAATGACAGGGAAGAATCTGGATAAAGAGGTAGGGTCTACATTGATGGATGGGTATCAGGGACAGGATTACAAGGAGTGGCATAGAAAGAACTAGATTAAGGGGTAGGTATAAGGGTTGATTGATAGGGAAAGGGGAAGGCACAACTTAAGACTTAGCCACTTTGAAGAGAACAAGGGGCATACAAGAGTGAACCATTACAAACAATTTCAATAAAGACTTTAACAAATATAACCAAACAACAGACTACCACACAAGGATTTTTGAATTCTTCTTTGGTAACCTGTCCCTATTTCACCCCTTTTTGCTGCCTTTTCTCCCTTGGAGCTATGCTGGGATTTTCCCACTTACCCAAAGCAATTTTGATTTTCTGAATATTGGGATAAACTGTCCTGGTTTGTCATTCAGAACCATTTTCAGAAATTGGAATACCATCTTCAAGTTTCTGAATAAACTGAAATCTGTTCTTGTGAAGCTCAGTTTCTGTGTGCTCTTTTCTCATTCCTTTCAGGAGCTCAAAGGCCATTACTTCATGATCACTGTAGCTGAGGATACCATTGATTATCACATGCCCATCCTTTGCCTCCTTGTTAGCAAACTGTAGGTCCAGCTTTGTGTCACTCCTGTTAAGCGCATCCAGTTTCTTTTCTGGGAAGTTCCCTCTAAAATTCTGCAGATGTTTTGATTACTGATGTCCTGCCAAATTGTCCTTCTAGGAGGTGTCGTAGCTCTGCAACAGACACCTTCTCAAACAGTTTAAAGAAGACTTTGTCCACTTCCTCACCTGAGCTGACTGGTCTGTACCTCATTCCCATCACATTGTTAGCTTCATCAGTCAGACCCTGGCACACTGGCTCTCCCCCACCTGCCATTTGTCCCATGCAGGACTTCTGTCTGTCCACCACTTCAGTCAAGTGAGCTGCCCTGCATCCTCTGAGAGACCCCAGACATGTCACAGTTGTGTGGACAAGGACTGACTGACCTTGCTATTTATCAAAACAAAAGAAGTATTTTATATTTCTTGGAATAAATGGGCTGAAACAAAAAAATTTCATTATCATCCCTTTCTTATTACTACTGGATGACAAAAGTTTCACAATCAAGAAACACATGAATGTAGTAGGTGCAAAAAAATTACAAAAGATATATAAAATTATAAGAAAGGTAACTCATGATACTTGTCCCTTGATGTCACCGACATCTTTTTATGAAAAATACTTTTAGGATTTTTCCTTCTGAGAAGCTGAGAGGCCTCAGAAGCAAAATTTAAACAATGGTTATCAGCTGCTGTGGAATGCAGCAGGTGGATCCGTGATTGGTCTGGTGTGGATGTTTGGAATTAGTGACCACTCACGGCAGAGCTGGCTCTCTCTCTCTCTGTCCGAGCCACAAACCTTTGTTATTCATTCCTTTCTATTCTTAGCTTAGCTAGCCTTCTGAGATGAAGCTTTTCCTTCTATTCTTTTTAGTATAGTTATAATGTAATATATATATCATAAAATAATAAATCAAGCCTTCTGAACATGGGGTCAACATTCTCGTCTCTTTCCTCACCTGAAAAACCCCTGTGACCACCGTCACACCTTGATTTTTGATTAGTCATAGTTTGGATTAGAGACATGCAAAGCTGTATCTGTTGCCAATTGTAGCAATAGTGGTAGCACAAAAAAACCTGTCACGTAGGAAACCTGTCATTTCCATAAATATCAAGCTTGGCTTATGTGACCACTGAGCTTGGGTTCAAGGCATATGTAAATGGCTCTTGTTTGATAACATCTCACAGCAATTTTTAAGAGTGTTTGGGATTTCACAGTGTACAAGTCTGTGTGACTATTTACCTAAGGAATATTGGACTGTTTCTGGTGAGTACTCCCCAACATGCTAAGCAGTCCCATTCATGTTGGTCACATGGTTTTAACTGATGTACAAGAAAGTGCAGACATTTTAATTTTCACTTAGCAATTTTTCCATGAATGGTAATTTTTACTTTTCAATTGTTGTGAACGTTTTGAAGGTTAACTTTTGGAGAAGTTTTCAGTTTTGAAGTTAATACTGTATGTGGTAGAAAAAAACCTGAAATTAAAATGGTAGTTCCTCAAATATAACTTTATCTCAGAATAAAAATGTGTTGTTCAGTGTGAGTTTTTTCCTGCTCTGGTGATTAATGAAAAAAAGAAGAACTCAAAGATACATTTGCAACACAAGTAATTACAAAGGATGCTTGTTCTTATCCAGCTATGAATATTATCACAGTAATATTCTTTTTAAAAATAGCTTCATGCATGTAAAAATTGTTCTGTATGTGAAAAAAAAGCACATCACTTGATAGCATGAATTTAATTAATTCCTCCTATAGTGGAAGTAAGAATTTGATAGTCCCAGTCTTTCAACTATGAAATATTCAGTAAATTTAAACTACTCTAAATATTCAAAATGCATAAAATATGCTGGAAGTAAGAAAATACAGTGCTAGTTGTACAAAGACCAGCATATGTAAATTTGCTCTAATTGACTGTACATGTCCTGTTACTCAAAGGCAGGTAACAGGAACAGCTCAAAATCAATGTAACTTAAAGAAAGAGAAGTCTGTCCTGACTGTAGAAATTATCTCATTCAGACTTTATTGTGCTAACTTGTGACCATAACAGAACTCAGAGGTGGAAAAAAAAAAAACAACCAGAATTTATGTGAGCAATAGATCTTTACACAGATTCCCAGACAAGTGCGGGAAATTAGCTTGACACAGATAGACGCTTTATTAGGAATAAAATGGTTGGGATGAAGGTTCATTGTGTTTTGCATCTGCCACCTAATAAAATTTTGTATCCCTCAAGGTTTTCATAAGACCAAGATTCATCACTTCCATCATTTTCAATACTGAATCCCTGGACACTGAAGCAAGAACTCACAGTGTGACCTGAGTTCAACTGATAAATTCCCTGAGGAATGAGGATGGTTTTTGTTTTAGTCAATCAATTTAAAACTCGCCTATACTTTAAACTGCAACGGGGGGAGGTTTTAGGTTTATCTGGTTTTATTACAGAAGCCATCCTGAGCATTCTGAGCAATAATCTGACTGTTATAGTCAGGGGAACAAAATCAGGTCAATGGGAAATTGAATAATATAATAGAATATCCAATGAAGTCTTATGGGATAGAAGCTCAATAATGATAACTTCAGTCCTTCTGCACATTCTTTCAGCATTTGCCTAAATAAAATAAAATAAAATAAAATATAAAATAAAAATTATGAATGCTCAACCAACTCCAAACCTTTAGCCTTAACTAATACTATGGCACTTTCCAGGATGGACTTCAAAGTGCCACATGAACAAACCATACTGTTTTTAAAATCAACCCCAGTGAAGAAGACAAATGCTAAAATCTATGCTCTCTCATGCTTCATTGTACAATTTCAACACTCAGAACAGATCCTATGAACTTGCCAGTAATTAGTTGAGGAAAGAATTAGCATAATTTTCATTCTTTTTCTTTAGAGATATAAAAGAATTCTCAGCAATGCCTTACATTTACTAAATGGGAGATTTTGCTATGTAAAAAAAAAAAAAATAAGGAAGAACTCTCTTTCAGAAAACAGTAATTTTAAACTTGCTTCAAGGAAAAAAACCAGTATGATATGAGGAGAACAGTCAAAAATATTACCTAAACACTGTTCATGAAGTGACCAATTTTAACCCAAGTTAAGTTAAGTGAGTGACTGAATTTTGTGTTCAGATGCTACACTGAAAAATAAAGCAGCACAGACTGGGAAAGAAGAGTGAACAACAAAATAGTATGAATAAAACTGTTTCAGAGAAGCATAAACTGAAATTGTTCCTCCTTTCTAGAAATTTCATAAAATTTCAAAATTTTGCCTCTGAGTAAAAAATTAAGAGCATCTAACAACTATCAAGACTATCTACCTCAGGGATATTTCAGTATGTGAGAGTATAGGGCAAGGCTTTCAAATTCCAAGACAAAATAAAAATTATTTTGAAACATCTTATTGCTCAGTATTTGATTCACTTAAGGCTGTATTTAATTTGGCCTCGTGAAGCCACATTAACTATCTCTAAAAACCTCTCTGCCTTCCATATCTGCTTTGATATAACTTCAGGAGCATCTGTTCCATATCTTATCAGGCATTGAGGTGAGTCTGCCTAGTTGATCGTTTCTAGGGTCCCTCCTTATTACTCTTTTTTAAAATGGGTGCCATTTTTCCGGTCACCAAGAACTTTACCTGACTGCCATGACTTTTCAAATATAGCGGTGAGTGGCTTGGCAACTGCATCAGCCAATTCCCTCAGGACTACAGGATGCATCTCACGATAGACCTATGCCTATTCAGGGTCCTCAGGGGGTCACGAATATGGTGTTCTTTAATTATGAGAAGGACTTGATGTTCGGGGATGTATGAAGACTGAAAACTGAAGCAAGAACCAGTATGACCATTGCAACCTAGGCTGACAAGAACCTTGATCTCTCTAGTTAATGTGTGTTGGGAAGCAACAGATCCAGTAAGGGTTTGCATCTGATTGGGCTTCCACCCACATGTGAACCTATCTTCAGTGCACCCCAAGAGTTTTTGGGACAGTTTACAGCTTGCTGTTCTATTTTGTTCACAGAGTAGTGCCCAGACTGGGTACAGCCTGTGAGCATGATGCTTCCTGTAGTTGAACTTCACTGACAGATTACCCTTGACTGGGGTAAACACATGCCAAGAGGTTTCAGTTATTGGCTTGGCCTCTACTTTTTATCCATAAACTCTCAATCTATTCTACACTGCTTTCCAAAGACAGCTTAGTGGAAACAATCACTATTTTTTACACATGGGACAACTCTTTCTCCTGCCCCTTCTTTGAGTGCCTTGTGTTTTGATCTGCTTATAAGCCATGAGTTGCAGTGTTCCTGTTGTGTGTTTCATCCCACTAAATTCAGCTGATGGCAGCTAGGTAATGTCTTTCTAGTTTCCCAGAGTTTTCCTACTGTGCCAAAATCTTTCTCTTTGGATGAAGTTGTTCATTATAGCCTAACTGTAATATATTAATATATTACAGTTGGTATTTGGCACCCCTCCATGCCAAAGGTACCAGCCTCGAAGGTACCATCTCCCCTCACTGGACATGCACTCTATGTTTTCCGACTGTATCTTTAAAAGCAAAGTAAGAGAATTTTACAACAATAGGTAACAGAGGTATCTATGACTAGAGTCACTCAGTTTCCACCTAAACAAAGAGAAGAAGTTAAAGAATAAGTTAAGAATGGGGAAAAATGTTAGGGAAGACTCCATTTTAATGGACAGGATCAGTCACGGGCTGAATTTGTCTTCTTCCCCATAGGGATGCCTGTTGGGTAAGAACCATACCCATGCATGGTGAATATTTTACTGGGTTTCTGAGCTTGTCTGTGTACTGCTTTGAATATGTTTCTGCAGTCAGATAGTATCAATGGCAATCGCCAAACATTAACTTGTCACAATTTTATTTTAATAAAGGGCATAATTCTGGAAACACTGGGTGTGAGCCCTTCAAGGCTACTAGGCAGAGGGATAACATACTCACAAAAAGACGAAGACCCCCTGAGGGGTCATAAACTGGGAAGACCTGCTTGTGCTGTTGTATTTCCCTAAGTCAGTCAAAACACCCCTCAGTCCAGAAGGATTGCTCAGTGAAGAGCCCCCTTAACTGGAGCTTGACAGACTAGTCAGGCATCGGCATCAGGGTTTTGGCTTTCCTGAGGTCCTGACAGAAGATTAAATACTAAGGGCCAAGGAAATCTCCCTGCTCTGAGGGTCTAGGAAATTTTCCCTTTTCATCTGAGAAGGGCCTTACTTTGTCTGGATGTTCTTTTAAAATTTGCTAGGTACCTTATTCCTCATGTTCTAAAGCTTGCAATATTGAACCTCCTAAGAATATTGTTGTTTCTCTCAGGTCCTACCCAGACAAAATCAAACTGCCTTGCCCTAAATCCGATGAGTAGGCCATGGCATTACACCTTGTACATGCACTATGACTTGAGCAGTTGCCCTGTCCACAGCAAATAAAACAGCCTTCCCTGCAGGAGCCACTGCTGTCCTGGTGTTGACAAAAGTGCTCCAGCTGGGTTATACAAGACCAGCTCTGTTGCAGACAGGAATGTGGGGTAGGCAGCAACAGGGATTGCCCACCCTGTTTCTGCATCCACCGATCTGTGTGTGAGCAACTCCCCTGAGTTCTTCTCTCATTGTTAAAAAAAATAATCCTTATATTTTCTTGGTAGTTAATGTTACTTAGAGATATTATTTTGGATCAAATTTTCTTCTTGCTGGAAAGGGACACTTTGAAATTTGTTCTGTAGCAAAATAAAATAAATATTTAAATACTTAAATTTCATACAGAAATGTGTTCCAGAAAATTTCAATGGGAAAATTTTGAGAGAAGATATTCTAGAAAGATCTCAATCAGTGACAATGACAATGAAAAATGCTAAATGACCATCTCAACAGTACCATGTTACAGCATCACAGAATGGTTGAGTTTGAAAGGGACTTTTGAGATCATCTGGTCTGACTACCTTGCTCAAGAAGGGCCATCTTCAGGCTATTACAGAGGGCCATGTCCATACACATCAATGTGTTTGTATCTTCTAAATTCAGGAAAAATTACATGAGAAATCAAATACTCACATTTTTTTATCACATACCTAGTAAATTAAGTTGCTTTCTCCAATATAAAAATTCATAAATTAATACTTGCATGCAAACAAAAAAAAGCATTTACCTTAAAAAGCACGCTGTTAAGTTGAATATTTAAAATGTCACGTATTTCTATTAATAGAAGAATTTATTATACACATGGTACTTTATATTTTGTAAATGTTTTCTTATGTTAAATATAATATTTAATCAATTCAGCTTTCCAGTTCATCATGATTTGTCAGGAGGTTTTTTTCATAATTATACTTTTTATATAGTTATCTTTTTCAGATTTCAATCTGTCTGTTCCATAAGCAGACTGCTTAAGTAACATTGTTGTACAGTTATCAAAAGAGAACTCAAACTTATTCTGCATGCATGACACTATAACTGAAATCCGTGTTTAATTGCTTAACATATAATTATTACATTCATAAATCAGCTATTTTTGATTTAGTGTTCAGGTAGACAAAATTAATTGCCTGGAAGTAGCTTTAGAATTCTATATTTTGCTTTAGACTTTGAAAAAATCATTGCTTCTACCCAAGTTGTGATGTTCAACCAAAGCTGGACCCAAGTCTCTGTGAGTGTATAAATCTCATAAAACATATAGAAAATGCAGTTATACAGCAAATTGTGCTGCAAAGAAGAATTCCTCTTAATGCTTGTATTTAAAACTAATTTGAAGTTTCCTTTAGTTCAGCCTAATTATGCAAAATCTTAGTAATTTGACTTTTTGCACTGGTTTCTAATTCTCTCAAAAAGTGTTTACAGTATTTGAAAACCATATTAATTACCAAAATTGTCTTCCCTATTAATTTTTTTATTTGATGAAGTACAGTTATTTTTCAGCCACTACTGAGATGTGCCTGGGAGATCTCTGTCCAGTTAGAAATTTTAAAAATTTATGATAAAGAAGAGTATGGGAAGTTGAACCATGTGTATTGGCTAAATCCGTCAAATTATATATATTTATATGTCCTCAAAATGGCCACAACAAACTCTGGTTAAAGTATGTGTTTTCAAATAGCCATGTAAAATCTGTAAACCTCAATTTCCTTGGAAAAAGGCAGGCTTACAGACACACTATATTTATCTCCTGTCCTGCTAATCAGGGTATGCTTGCACTTCATGGTGCAAAAACAGGGAGGTTGCATTACTGCAGCACACTGCCCAGGCTCATTAGCGCTAACAGCAGGGCTAATTAACTCAGATGCAGAACCACACAGCTATGGATGTTCTGCTTTTGGATTTAGCATTGACCTTAGTATTTTCAGGGTACCAATTTATTCCTTTAAAATGCCTGTGAAAGCTCCACGTAAATGTAAGTGAATTGATAAAGAAAGAAAAAACTCTGCAGTTGCAACACTTATACTTTTTCATTCAGTAAGGTAAAAACTACATCTGTTGTTATTTAGTGTGTTTATAGAGTATTATATAGCACAGTACATTCATATTAGAGATTTGATGTTACCTGTAAGACTTGAATCACAAAGGGTTGTGCATCAGTTGTTAACATTTACTATTTTGTGAGGTACATTACATTTCAAAGGATTTCATTAGTACTTTATTAAAGATGAAAATACCCATGAATCTATCCATCAAAATAAGGCTGGAAGGAGAATATATGTTTCTGTTTCATCTAAGAAAACAGTTTTTTTTTCTCTTTAGCTGGTATGTGTATACATGTTCACACACATGCAAAACCTCTGGGAGGTTTCAAGACCAGGCTGGATGGGGATTTGAACAATCTGGTCCAGTAGAAGGTGAATCTGTCCATGGCAGGGAGGTTGAAACTAGGTTATCTTTCAAGGCCCTTTCAGCCCAAACAATTCTATGATTCTATGAAAATTCATGAGCAAATTAGCTCCTGGGTAGTTGCCTGCCAGGGAATTAACTTGATCTCTGAAAACAGGGACCACATGCCTGTGCTGATACAGCACTTGTTCTTCTTGTTGTGAAGGGGCTGGGCTGTTGTGATGCAGCAATGTGGCTAATGGTTGTATGTTACTGCTTCTGAATTAGTTGAAGGATAGCTATTGTATCAAAAAATGTTCTATTGTTTTTGTTTTAAACCTGCTTCCTGACAATTTAACAAGCACACTCAGTATTGCATATGTTTGGATGTGATGGGCTGACCTTGGCTGAGCCACCAGGTTCCCATCAGACCACTCTATCACTCCACTACTTCAAAAGGACAGAGGGAGAAAATTCAATTAAAATATAATGTGTTAAAATAACAACAAGAAGATCACTTAATATTGTCATGGGCAAAACATGTTTCACTTGGAGAAATGAATTTATTACACATCATTTTTAAAAGAGAAGCATGGTGAGAAATAAGAACAAAACTAGAAACATCTTACCCTCACCCCTCCCTTCTTCCTGTGCTCAACTCAGTCCTATCTCTCCCTAGTTTCAGGTCACAGAGGGAGATGGGAAATTGTAGTTGCAGTCAGTTCAAAGCTCTTCATCGCTGCCTTTCCTTTTTCCTCATCCTTTTTACTGCTTTGGTGTAGGGTGCCACCCATGGGATACAGCTTTCATTAAATTAACATCAGTCCTTGCTACTGGTTCTGCCAGAAAACCTGCACCTCTATGTACTTCTCTCCATGCGGTGCAGGTCCTGTTGGGTGCCTGCTCCTGTGTGGGCACTTTACAGGCTGCAGCTTCCTGCAGGGCATATCTGCCTGGTCCACCATGGGAGCATAGTTGATATTGTTGGTTGCAGGTTGATACTGATGTCTGCGTCACTATGGACCTCAGTGGCTGCAGGGACACAGCTGTCTCACTGCAGTCTGCATGATGGCTTTAGAATTCAACAGCTGAAGTGCCTCCTCCTGCTCCTTGTCCCTGACCTTGGTGTCTGCAGAGTTGCTTCTGTCATTTTTTCATCCCTGTCTTAGAGCTGCTGCACTGTATTTTTTATTCTTAAATATTTTGTCACAGAGAAATGTCTGATGTCATTGATTGTTTCAGCTTTGGTCTGTAGTGGGTCCAGCTTATAGCTGGCTGGAACTGGCTCTGTCTGAGTGAGATGTGGGCAGCTTCTGGTGTCTTCTTATAGAAGTCCTCTTACAGCCACCCCCACTTGCAAAAATCTTGCCACGTAGTTTCAATACTCAGAAAAAAATTGATAATTTCTTACGCAGTATCTCTTTATGTTGGTGATTTTACAGTCCTCAGAACATTTCTATCTGCTGACTTTTCTCCAAGAACCAAAAGGTCCCTGGCTATTTAATTTCTCTTTGAAGGGAGCCTATTTCTCATTTGAAGATTGTTTTCACTATTTTCTGTATTTTCCTAGTTCTGCTGCTTTCTGGTTTAGTTGAAATTACCTCAACCATATGTTGTATTTTAAATGTGGATTTGTACAGTAGCAGAGTGACAGTGATTTCTAATTTAGTCTCAGTTCTCTGCTGCTTCCTATTAATTTGTATGGCATTTCAGGTGTTGTTAAATCTTGAATTGACCATTGAGAAAACTGTTTGATATTACTCTTTCCTGGCAAGTAGTATAATAGTGTCTTTAAGGCTTTTTTTTGCCTCTGTAAATTGCTTTATATTGGCATAGACTTTATCTTGACAAATAATTTCAATATATTCATTCAACATTGTAAGATCTTTCTGGAACTCTTCACAGTCAATTTTCAGTTGGTTTATATTATTTATGAGCAAATTTCATAACTTATCACAGATCTTTCCTGCATTAGTTTTGAATACAGTTAATTTAGCCGAGACGGAGTTCATTTGCTCACAGCAACCCTCACAGTGTCTGGCATTGGTGGGTAGAAAGGTGTTGGTAATGCAGCAGTGTTTTGGCTCCTGCTGAGCAACACTGGCACAACATCAGCCATGTCTCTTCCAACATTTCCCCCCATCAATAGGCTCAGGGTAGGCAAGGTCTTGGGGAAGAACACAGATGAGGACAGCTAACCCAAATTAACTGAAGGGATAACACAGTTATCCCTTCAGAAAAGATACCTTTTTCAGATATAAAAGCTAAGAAAAGAAGGAGGAAAGGGGGGCATTTACTATTTACAACATTTACTTTCCATAGCAACAACTATACATGCTGGACCCCTGCTTCCAAGAAATTGGCCAGATACCACTTGCTGATACAATAATAAAACACTTGGGTTTTTTTTCCTTGGCATGTCCAAATGCAACCTTTTGTTATTGATTTAGTAAGCTGCCTTGTCTCAACCTACAAGTTACTTTCTGTGTTATTTTCTGTCCTTTCAGCTGACGAAAGGGGTGATAGGGTGGCCAAGGTCAACCCACCACAGTATTGCAAGTTCCTGCAAGTACCATTCTTCTACTGTAATAATCTAGGTTATCAAATTATTTAATACACCAACCAATTGTACTCTGCTCACTGCAGAGGTTAAAAATAAAAGGATGTAGTTGTCTTTAATTTTCATAGATTCTTTGCTAAAGATTGGTGTTACACTTTGATTACTTTCTGTTCTTTTGGAATAGACATTAATGATAGGGGTGGGTTCCACAGGATAGCAATTTAGGATTTTAATACCTCTGGAACACTTAAAGGAAAATGCTATCTCATTATTTCTATTTGTTACTGTTACAAGTTAAGGTTGAAGATTCTGTCATACTGAACTTATCCCTTGTCTTCTGTGAAGAATAGATTAGTTGGGAAACTTCTGAAAACAGTATTATAGTGGGGACTGAGACACACAAATCTGATTTGGTTTTTCTGCTATGTATCAAATCTCTTTAATATTCTATCTACATCTTAATGTATTTGTCTTATATATGTGGAAGGTTTTTGAAAATACTGCTTTTTTTTTTTTTTTTTTAACCTTTTATGGTTTAAGCAAGCTAATGGTCAGAATAATTTTCAGCTTTTCTGATGGTGGTTTAACATTTTTTCTACCAGGCTTTTCTGGTAGAAAGAGAAGCCAATTCCCAACTTTTCTTTGTTGGGAATTGGCTTCTCTTTCTTAAAGGATGCCTCTGCATCCGGTAGTCCCCTTTTCCACACTGCTTAACTTATGCCAACCTTTCTTCGTGGTCCACTTAAGGACTTAATTGGTCTCTTTGGAGTTCAGTAAAACTTTTCCTACACATGGGGAAATTACTAACCAAACTTGAGAAGAAGATGATTCAAAGTTGTGTAAAAAAGTTGCTGAAAGGATATATCTCACGGTGAAAAGAGTCGTTCCTCAAGAATTAGCCTTAATACTTAGACCATTGCATATTTTAACAACAAGAAGAAAGGCAATGTAAGCTGACTTATAGAGAGAGTTAGAAGACTTGTCTGCATGTAAACTCATAGCTAGTCATATCATGACAAATTCTTCACTATTTACATAACACTGCTCCTTATTAGGTATTTAGTGTTCACTGGTCAGGGAATAGCTAATAGCTGTCAACTGTTTTCAAAGTTTAACTTACCACTCTTCTATGGGAATAAGCTGTCTCTCAATAAAATAATATTACTGTGAGAAAGTAATCATGGTGATTAATCATATGGAAATGACCACAGAGAAAATTTTTATAAAGTGTCTATAATAATCTAAATTCTTATCCCTGCTCACTGTACAGTAACTTTGCTGGGTAAACAAATGTCAAGATTATTGTTTATTTAGACTTGTGTTTTAGCTGAGGCTAAGGCACTGTTACAGTTTCAGGTATTAACATCTAGCTTATGGTATATTTAACCTAAGACAAACTGTTAGGTTCTTAAATTGGCCTGATTCTACAGGGCTCAATGTTACACCTGCATAGCAGCTGTAATACACTGGAGCTCTACCACTGGGGCACAAAGCTCTGCTTATACCGAGTGATCCAGAGAACCAAAAAAGATCTGTATTCTGAATTGCTTCCTGAGTAGCTTCTCTCTGCACTGGCTTTTGATAGTCTCTTTTCTGTGAGGGCTAAGGAGAAGCAGAGCTTCATCTCCTCCTCTATTGCCATGGAACATATACATCTCATACATAAACATGAGCTTTCTGAAGTCCAAAACACATGCCAAAGCATTGGCTTTTGTTTAAGCATTTTGATTGAGGGGCAAGTCGATAAACTATATCCCCCTTACTTCATAAATCATACAAAATTTCCTAGTCACTACAGAAGAATCATATCAACATCAGCAGCCAGTTATCCACTGCAGCTCATTTTTGGTTTACATAAGGCCTACAAATTATTTCTGCCACAGTCATCTTTGGTTCCCAAGCTATAAAAGCATAATGCAAATACTCACCATTAGGGAGGTGAAGCTATTGATCATTCTGAGACTTTCACATGCTACAAAGTTAGTGGCCATTTAGATGCTTAAATGGAAAAGAGAAAGATGGAATGTCATGCACCACACACATTGCATTTTGTATAAAATGACGTACAGAGGTAAACCTGATTTAATGCATGCAATCATTGTTACACTGTTTGCACTTTAGATGGCTGTGTATATGCAATCAGATAGATACTTTCACAGAAACTTTGAGCCTTATAATATCAAGGCAATCCTTGAGGTTTCCCATACCATAGTAAATTAAGTGTGTGTACCCTCTTAAAAAAGTTCCAGAGATTTGCATTTCTATAAAACAATTATACATGAGCATTTTCATTTTAATTTTCATGAATGTGATAGTAATAAGGTCAGAACATGACCCTGTACCTGTGTCATCCATAGTAATTGTAAAAGACATGAAAGCAGGAAAATATGTTTCAGAAACGTATGTTTCCAACTATACAAAGCACTTTATAAGTTCTTTTGTAGCAATTAAGACCTCAAGTAAGGTAGTGGAAAAATAATTTAAATTGTAGTAAATGTACCTTTATGCCCGTTTTGGGCTGATTTAATTGAAATATTTTTAGCTTCATAGAATTTCAGACATGCAAAGCTTTGATGCTGAAGATCAACTATGGAGAGGAAAAACTAAAGCCCTTTGTAAACTCTTTATATCAGTTAGGTCATCTGTTTATCTTTTCTGTTCAAACATCTGGGTTTGTAAAACAGCTGGCCAGTATTGCAAATGAAAGTTCAACAGTAAAACAACAGCCCTTCCAAGTTAGCAGCATTAGAGGAAGGAATGCATCAGGGTGATCCACACCATCAAATTGATTTATTAGTACAGATGGTAAGAAAGACTAGCCAAAGCCCTGAATTCAAGTTGACTGTTTATTTATGTCACTGCTAGACCCTCAGCTATTTCAGGAAACCAACTAAAGAATGTCTGCCAAAATTCTTTAATAACTTCTCTGAAGATAAACTTTAAGGACAGTCATAAAAATAGGGAGCAAAAATCCAAAATAATACAAAAAATTAACCTACCACAATATGGTGTCCCAAGAAATTTCCCTACTCTGTACTTTTTTTTTTTTTTTTTTTTTTTTTTTTGGTGCTGTTGATATTGTCCTTGGGGTTTTTTCGTGATATTGAGCATCTAGAACTAAACATTCAGGATCCTTCAATAAAAATATTGAAGCCTTTTACTGTATTCCGTAGGTTGTTCTACACTTCCTGTATATACAGAAATAGCTCTAATGGCTTCAGTAAGAGTACACACAAATATTTACAATGTAATCATGGCCCTAAAAATAATTTTATAGGGAGTTGCCACAAATTAAAAAAAAAAAAATGCAAAGGAAGCAAATCCCAAAGTATTTCCATGTACTGAAAAAGGCTACAATTACCAAAAGTATGAACTATACGGTTATTAACACTACAGTTGTTTATTCCCAAATTTTGAAATTATACCAAGAAATTTTTAACATTTTAAAGTTTTATGCAGTTTAATGTTTATTTATTCTTCATAGATATATCAATTTATCTTAATGATATTCTTATTCTACTTAAGTAAAGACCAATTTGACTTAGTTGCTTAGAATGATTTCTGATTTATTGCTGAATGTGTGAATTTAAATATCCTTTCCTTTTCCATTTTAAATTTTAGTGACTGATAAATTTTGATGCCATGGCCCTCATTCATCTACAAAAAAGTTCATTTCATATTTTAAGATATTTTCAATAATGCATAAAGCAAGGCTTCAGAATATGTATCTAGCTTTAATAAGTCTATAACTTACAGGTAGTTCCCATAGGTCCCATTGATTGTGTCCTACATACCTGTTTAATTACTTGGTAAATCAGAACTTCGTTAAATCCTAGGCTTCTGGCAAAAGAATATGGCAAAATCAAATTATGATATTTAGCCATTTCTTCTTGCAGAAAGTTAACTGTCAAAATGGGGAACAGAAATAAGGTTTTACTAAAAAATAGGACTAAATTTTTATATAACCCCTTTATTATTGATTGTAAAGAAAGCCTGTTATTTTTCATCATTAAAATAATGCCATCTATTTTTTGAGATCTAGGGTGGTGAGCAAACCTGCCCATGTCTGAAAATCTCTGGTGTGAAATGATAATATAACTGTTGCCTAAACAATAAGCAGCAGGAAGAATCACAGAACTACAGAATTGTAGGAAGAGCCCTTTGGAAGGGCAGGTTATACACAGACGTGTCCAGGTGGGTTTTGAATGTCTCCAGAGATGAAAATTTTTGTCCACTGGGCACCATTGAAAAGAGTCTGGCACCATGCTCCTGACACCCACCTTTGAGATATTTCTGTGTATTGGTGAGATCCCCTCTCAGTCTTCTCTTCTCCAGACCAAACAATCCCAGCTCCCAGAGTCTCTCCTCATGAGAGAGGAGCTCCAGACCCCTGATCATCCTTGTGGCTCTCCACTGGACCCTCTCCAGTAGCTCCTTGTCTCCCTTGTGCTGAGGAGCCCAGAACTGGACACAGCACTCCAGGAATGGCCTCGCCAGGGCTGAGGATCACCTCCCTGACCTGCTGGCCACACTCTTGCCAATGCACCCCAGGATGACATTGGCCCTCCTGGCCACAGGGGCACTGGTGGCTCATGGACAGCTTGTGATGCACCAGGAGTCCCAGGTCCTTTTCCACAGAGCTGCTCTGTGGGAGCTCAGCCCCAGCCTGTGCTGGCACTTGGGGCTGTTCCTCCCCAGGTGCAGGACCTGGAACCGACACTCACCCTTGCTGAATCTCATCAGATTTCTCTCTTCTCAACTGCACACGTTATTGAGGTTAATGGCAGCACAGTCTTTGTGTTTCAGTCTCAGCTAAATTCACCCCATTACTACACAGAAAGAGAAACACTATAATCTCATGCCACTTTATATCAACATACATCTAAATGGCAAGAAAGTCAATCAAAACTTTAGCTCTTTCCTGCCAAGAGAAGACTATGATTACTAGATTTTTTCCCCCTTGTAAGGCTCATTGCTTTTCAAATAGGCCAGGTATGAGGCTCTGTATAATGAGCATCAAGATTGCACACACACCAGCTTTTCAGCTAAGTCCCTGATGCTTGCTGCAGGGGAAAATTTCAAGTCAAAATATTTAGCCAAACAGTAGCATCCAAAATAGAACTACATATTGGCTTGACAGCTGTAGTGTTATAGCCATTCATTCTCTTCTGGTTACCTCCTGTTATCAGAGACCATTGGTGCAGTATATTTTGACATCCTTCCCACACTCCGATTTTTTTACATTTAGATAAAATCAGACAAAAGAACCAAGTTTTGAAATGTGGTTTGATTTTACTGTGATACAAAGAACAAGGTTTATACATAGCTGTTATATGGTTTGTTGAGGGATCCCCTCCTTTTATCTTAAAAGTGAAGGTTTCTTTTTGTAATCCTGTTCTTATTGGGAGATGAGGGAAAGGGAAAGTGTTCAATTTGGCATTTTAAATATAGACATTACCTGTCCTCTCTCTGGATTGTATTCTTTGGCCTTTTGGGGATTTTGGAAAATTCTGAGGTTGGAACAATCTGCATTTTGGTCACAGGGTTGGTAAAGATACCTAGTTTCTGCCTTCACTAAACTTATTTAATTTTGCTTTCACCATTAGAAAGATAAATTTAAAAAAATCAAACAAAACAAAAAAAACCCACCAACCATAAAAGTGCAGTAATTTTTGTAAAAAATGTTGCCATTTTCAAGTATTACAAATAGTGTTGTCATGTAGAAGAGGCAGCAAAACCATTTATTGCAGCATACTGGGGGAGCAAGCAGTGTGAGCTGTTTGTTTCTTGATAATAAAGCCAGCAGAATGCATCTAATCCCAGAGATATGTTCTCATATACATGTCTGTCTTTATATTCTCTATGCAGAGTTGAACCATGAACATATATTCATTAGAAATTAATGAAAAATATAATTCATTATGTTTGAAGTAATAGATGAAGGACAGTTTACTTTCAGTTAACTTAAGTAAATTGAAAGAGAAAGTTTAGCTCCTGTAAGTAGTCTGACAAAAAGAATTTAGCCCGAGGTTAAAGGTAACAAGAAAATAAAAGGCGAAAATCCTGTATGTTGTCTAATTGCATGGTTTGTTTCAAAATTCTGTTTTGGTGCCCTCAATAAACACATCACTAACAAAAACCATTAAATTAAGTGTATCCTATTTCTGACATTGTGAGAGACTTCAAAAGCAGTCAGGGAGAATAGCATTGCCCTAACATACTCAATTTTCTTCTGTGCTTGATTTACTTCACAACCCAAAATTACACAATTATGTTGGTGAGGAGAACCTTCAGAATTTACCAGCAAAGATGATCAGATATGCTGCTTGGGAAAATATTGAATATACTGTTTTGTTAGTGACATCCTTATTAATATGTTTCTTTATATCTAATGCAAAAAATATATTTTACCACCATTTACTTAAAACAATTTTTTTTATTAGACAGGTAATTTTACAGGTAATATTTGACCACAATCTCTTAATAGGAGAAGGGACTGTAGATATTTACTGCAGGAAAATTATTTGACAATTTCAGCCAAACAAATTAAAAAAAAAAGAAAGGTAAATGTGAATATTTATATGTCAAATGATTCCATTTATTGAAAATTCTTCAGACATAGCTATGTTAATAGAATCAATTGTCCTAAGTACTTTAGGAAAAAAAATAAAGATGCTTCCCCATCTGGAGAGGTATAAATACCTAAATGTACTGAGTCTCCAATTGTGTTCTCTCATTCTGTGGATGTAATGAAACAAACAAAAGAAACAAATGAGGACCCCAGAAGTGGGCACAGCACTCCAGATGTGGCCTGACTACATCTGAGTGGAGGGGCAGGATCACCCCCCTCACCCTGCTGGCAATGTTTTTCCCAATGCACCCCAGGACACCACTGGCTGTCTTGGCCACCAGGGCACACTGCTGGCTCATGGACAGCTTGCTGTTCACCAGGCCCCTCATGTCCTTCTCTACAGAGCTGCTTTCCAGCGGGGCAGCTCCCATACTGTGTCTATATATATATATGTAAATATATATATATTTTGTAAAGTGTCTGTCTGCTTTACTATGGAACAGTCATAAGCATTCTTCTTTCTCTTTACTTTAGTGATGAATGACACTTCTTTCTTTTCTCAAGTCCTTTAATCAGCAGTAATTGGGACAATTTTTTTTGCCCTTTTCTTTCTCTTTTCTTTTTCACCACTTTCACACCAAAATTTTTCTTTCACTAAATCGCAAGAGATCACCCTTTCTGAATTCTGGATATCTATAACTTCCTCTTTTTTCCTTGATTTTCCTTTGTATTTGATACAATAACTACTTGCCTGAACTACTTTCTGCACTATTATCCCAAGTTATATTTTTGTCTTTTGCATATCACTCTTTCAAATGAATGTCTATACCTCCTTCTCTAAACTTAATTTAATTCAGAACTCTGAAGTAGTGCAAAGCCATTTTGTTTGGCTCAATCCTTGAACATCACAGTATTATTTAGTGAAATTTTTTTTTGTCCCCCTTTCTCCTCTCTTGGTGATACTATTTGCATAGTTTTTGCTAAAGAGCTAGAAGCTAAGAATGCCAAACCAGAAAAGTATTACTGAATTTCTATAATGTTTATGCTTTTTCCATGGCCTCTACTATAAGTTATTCTTCTAAATGATCCATCAGAAAGGGTGGTTGAAATCCAGTTTGAAACCAAATACCCAAGAAAATCCACAACAAACAGAAATTTCCTTGGAAAATCAGGGAAAATAGCATCTGTTTTTAAATTGACTACATGCCTAGCTGGATGTAGATTCTAGTCAAATATTGTTGTTGTCATCCTTGTATTTTGTCTCCTTTCAAACAAGGCTTTTAAAAACTGAAAACAGTATGTTCAAGAACAGTGAGATAAAGTTTGTAGCTGTAAATATGAAAGCAAAAACTAATCTCTTTTCTGTAAATGATCTGGCATATGCCTCTTATCAGGCCTTTGAAATGTTTGGTGTAAAATATAATGCTTAAAGACAGGACTAAAAAAGAAACTTTAGCTCTATTTCTGTTTTATCTTCTGCTAAATATTTCTCTTTAATTTTGGATAGGGGTTTTTTGTTTTCTTTTGAGTTTTTGGGGAGTTGTTTTGCTGTGGGTTTTTTTTGGTTTTTTTTTTGGGGGGGGGTTTTGTGGTGCACATCCTTCACCTGTATCCAGAGACTGACTTAAAACACCCAAGCAACAAAGGGTACTGACAAATTTTGGAATATATGTTTTGGATTTCGAGCTCTTTCAGCTAGTGTCCTTCCCAATTGGAGCATGGCATAAAGGTTGTTAGAGACAGAATATTAGAATGCCCTTTTTGGTTATTATTTTACCTTTTTAAAATTATTTTTTCTAGGATTTGGAATTGTTATTATATTAATTAAATAAATAAAAATTAAAATACTGATTTGAATTATATTAAACTGTTTGCACCATAGCACTTTGTCCTGTTGGAAAGGGCTACTCACTTAAATATAAAATATTTCTGAAAAACTGAATAATTAAATCATAATAATTCTACTGACTTGCTTATCAGATTTAGACAGAAGGTACTAATGTTTTTAAAATCCATGATTATTTGATCCACTGGTCTTCCTTATTCCAGATATTTCAAGAGTTTCATAGGAAAATTCTAAGAACCTAGCACCACACCACTTTGTAGAAAAAATACTGCTTACTTCAAGAGGCAATGATTAGGTAAAGGATATGAAAGAAAGAAAGAAAAAGCGTTCCTGCAGTTTATGTGTTCTCTGACACAATTTCATTACTATGGACAAGTTGTGTAGCTCCTTACTACAAACCCCAGCTTTAAAAAGTTCATGTTGAGGCCATCATGCCAAATGTACCTGATTTACAGCCATGCTTATTAAAATCTGTAATAAAAATTCCATATAAGAAAAAATATATGAAGTTATTGCAAAGGGAATATTTGTTACCTTGGTAGCAAATAAAATCTGTATTACTATTGTGTATTTTATTTTCATTGAAGAATTGAATCCTTTTCAATTATTGTGTGGGATGGGAAAGTAGTAAACAAGGTTGTAAATCTCTGGAATTTGTTTCATGGTAATAGTACATTAAGCAGGCAACTGGTATTCTCCATGCATTGAAGTAGAACTACTATGACTCACTACTTTATAATTATGTGAGGATTATTAACACAACAGGAGAAGTAAATTGGCTACTCAGCACGAGTATCACTCTGTGTCTTAGCTAATTGCATATATCCTAGGTTAGCCGAGCTAGGCGGATCTCCCATTGTGCTCGGAATTGAGAGATATACATAAAAATTGTAATAATTTACAAGGTAAAATTGATGTTGAAAATTATAGAGGTTCTCAAAGGATTATTTAAATTGTTTGATATTTTTAATATATTTTTGTGTGATAGTTTGTTCAAAAAGCATCATAGCAAATAAAATTTAAAAAGCCCCAAACAAAAAACAAAACAAACCCACCAAAACACACCAAAATAAAACACAACACTCTATAGGATCTAATTGAAATTTTAGGTCTTATCACTCTTATGTATGTTAGATGGCAAATAAGTTTGTGAAGTTGAATGAAAATGCAAACCAGTACTGAAATATTAATATATCTATATCTCCTCTGGCTAGCTGCTAAAATCTTACATAGTCACAATGAGCTGATAGCTTTCAAACCAAATACACTTTTTAGAGGATGTGTGTGCATGTGTATATTAAATAAATACAAAAATGTGTTCTGGTAAGGATATTTATATTGCTTGCTGTAGTTTTAGGGAAGTAATGATATTGTGAAAAACATTTCACAAATTAGAAACATGCAAGTGATAGAAAAGCACTAATATTTAAAGACAGGCACTTCAAAATGGTGTGAACTCCTTCTCTGGTCCTGGAAACACCAATGTGTAAAAAAAATCATTTGTTGAGTAGTCTTTAAAATAGCTTCCAGGAATAATGTACACATGTGCATAAAAATATGATCTATGTAGAGACTTGCCTGTGGAAACAGAAGTTGTCCTGCTGGTTTTAATGACTTCATCTACAAATGATCAATTTAAGGATCAACGTGGCTGTGAATGTAGAGATAATATGAATTAATATTGATATTATGATAGGAATAATTTTTCTGGCACATAGTTTTGCCTATATCCTGAAAAGAGCTCACCTGAAGGGCTATATATGTAAAAGAGTCTTTTAAGAGCAAGTGTCTAATCTATCTCAGTTCTAATCACAACTGGAAATAGTTCTAATGTTCCTTGGCTAACTAAATTTAGTATAATAAACATATAATGAAAAGTAAATAAAAGCAAATATTTCGTGTATGTGCACTGGTATGCATTTTCACTTTCATTCTTTTAGTAGCAAAAAATAAAATCTCAAACACCCTGCTTGTAAAACTTCATCAGTGGTCTATATACACAGCCAAATCAAGAGCATTTCCATCTGCAGCATCAAAGAAGACAGGAAAATATCACAAATACATAGCTACATAAAATAATACTAAAATAAATACTAAAATACTAAAATAATAATTTTGTTTACTCTCCATTTTATGCAGTTTCTTTTTCCATTATTTTCCATGGCAGTGTTTAAGAGTGGAACTTCTATAGGGAATAGGGGTTAATTCTGGCGGGCGGTCATCATCCTCCTAGTTCTGGTGTAGGGGCCAGGCTTGAGTGGAAGAAAGCCCAGAAGAAGCCTAGAAAGAAGAAGGCTTCTGTAGTGAAGCGTTGAATTAAAAGCGTTGTCAACCTAGAAGTGTTGAATTAAAACACCTAACATTTTATATGAAAACAGAAATATATAATTTTATTCAGGAAAACTGTCATATGTGAAGAATAAAATACATTTGTCAAAACCTGTTTTGAGGAACCTTAGCTGTGCTATTTTGTGTAGGATTTAGTTGACTTTCCTCAGAGCAGACCACAAGGTGTGTGTTCTATATTTGCTGTTAACTCAGGGGTACTTTAATCATAGCAGAGAGGAGCTTGTCCAGCATCAAGGCATTTTCTGTTCCTCATGCTGCCCTGCCAGTACGTGGGCTGGAGGTGCACAAGAAATGGGAAGGGACTACAGCTGAGACAGATTATTAGTGTTTAGGCTCACCGTGGCCATGCTGTCTGGCATTCTGCTTGGCAGTAAAAGCAAGCGAAAGTAGTAATGGGCGACGTTTGGGATGGCATTTGTCTCTCCAAGTAACCATTGGGTCTGATGGAGACCTGCTTTCCCAGACGCCGCTGAATACCTGCTGGGACAGGCTGTACGTACATCCGTGCGGAACCCTGCGCTGTGTGTGCGGGCAGGGCAGGGCAGGGCAGGGCAGGGCAGGGCAGGGCAGGGCAAGGCAGGGCAGGGCAGGGCAGGGCAGGGCAGGGCAGGGCAGGGCAGGGCAGAGCAGGGCAGGGCAGGGCAGGCAGGGCAGGGCAGGGCAGGCAGGGCCCGGCCCTGCTGAGCGAGGCCCTGCCCTGCCCGCACAGCCCAGCCCCGGGGCTCTGTCCCGGCCCCGCGGTGCCGCCAGGCCCGGGCCCGCCGGAGGCCATGCCCACACCCAGCCTGGAGCCCCGGGCTGGCCCTGCAGTGGCCGAGTGACCGCAGGTCCCACCTGGGGAAAGGGCCCAGGACGGCCAAAGGGTATTTAAACCAAAGGGTATTTAAACCAAAAGGTATTTAAACCAAAGGGTGTTTAAACCAAAGCCTGCGGTAAGCACACGGCCTGACCCTACCTCCTCTTGGGAGATTCTATCAGCTGAACAACACTGCAACCAGCGCTGGTTGTTATATCTGTTCTTTTCTACATCTTTTCTGTCTTTTCCCCTTTATTCTTTTTCTAATTCCCCCTTGTCCAATTTTTTTAGTAACTTAAGATCAGATGGCTTAGAGTTTGCTGAGTTGAATGGGCTAAATTAATGCTTTGAGAAGTATTTTTGTTGATTGAATGCTGCTCTACGGTTTTGCTTAAGTTCTCCGATTTTCCGCAGTTGCCTGTAAAGGTTTGCTATGTTGTTTTCGCCTCTTGAGAATATCTTGTCACTGTTTCCCCTTTGCATCTAAATAAGAGTACCTGGACAGCTGTAAGCCCTTCTAAAAGTCCCTTTGAACAAGTTTTTTGGGGTCTTATACCTGTGCGCCTATGGGACGTGTGAATTCATTCCTTGCTTTTCCTTTGCTTTTGTGCACAGCTTTCTCTACCTGTTAAGCTGTTTATCCCACAATGTTACTACAGATCTGCTTGCTCTTCAGCACAATTTTACTACATTATGACTGAATTTTTTAGATAATTTCTTTGGATCTGCTGGTGTAAAATCTTTCAGGGCTCTTATTATTCAGAATAAATGAAATACCTCAGTGGTTTATAGATGGACAAGTATTTCTCCAAAGTTTGATAGCTGAATACCAGATAATAACTGATTGTTGCCACAAAGGAATTGATTGCTGCATTTTGAAAGGCCTGGAGATAAAAGGGGGTTTTTCAGTTCAGTCATGAGAGTGTTCATTCTGTTCTCTTTACACCTTGAACCATTCCAGCACATATCTTTGTCTTTGAATTTTTTTTTTAATGCTTTCTGTCATGCTGGATATCATCATTCAACAAGAGGGAAATATGTTTAATTCTTCTATTTTTTTACTCTGGTGTAGATTTACCCAATAATGAATTTCAACAGTATGAAGAACTTGATGCAATGACAGGTTTACTATTATGAAAAGAGGACATAAAAAACCCCAACAATTTCAAAGGTAATTTTCTTCCATAGACATATGTTATAGATTAAAAAGTCTACATTTTTAATTAATGACAATGTGTATATTATCAGTTTTAGAAATATATTTTTTTTACTAAAAATATCCTTAATGTAAGGGAGGTTACACAACTGCCATAAGACAGGTACAATACCTGTAAAAGAGTCTGAATTTTCCTTCTAAAATAAAAATTGAATTCAGATGGAAAAATAATAAGAAAAAAGAACAGGTTCTCCTATGTAACTAATACATTTAGCATTTAGAATGTATGGGTTTATATATAGAAGAGAATATGCTTTGTTTCTCTTTCAGTTGTCAGTAACAGAATCCAGAAGTGAAAAAAAATGTATTTAACTGTAAGAGTTTTACAGTATTTTCAAAATTCTTGTATTTATTTCCCTTAGGGAAAAAAAAAAAAAGATAAAAAAACAAAAAAAAAGAAAGAGCCTAGACAATTTGTTTAATTTGAAATTAGTCTTCAGGCTTTTCAAATGTTCTTACAGAGCTGTCCTCTTGTAATAGTAATTTTGTCCTGAATGGGGCAATTATCTGATTTTGCATCTTCATCAATGCTCCAGATGAGCATATTCCTAGGGACAAATTTAAAAGCACAATGCAGCTTTGTCTGCTTGAAATGTCCTCCTCTATCATCAATATTCACTGAACAGTAGGACCGAAGATGTGGTGTTTTTCAACAAATAATACCCAGTTTTTATTCAACTCTCACAAGAAAGCTATCCTTCTGGCTCTCAAAAATATCACAGAATATGCTTCTGGGCAGCTAAAAAGAAATAAACTAAACTAATAAAATAAAATAACTCTGTCCTACATCCAGAAAACCCAATAAGATATTTTATTTGCATGAGTCTCTGAATATATCAGACAATAATATAGACATAACAGAAAAAAGCTTTGTAGAAGTCTTGCAGGTTCTGCCAGTATTTTGCTGCTTTGCTCACAGATTTATGTGAAGTTTTGTTTTCCTCTGAGATCCTCCTGCAATGTACCTTTCTTATTCTTTTTCTCATGTGTTCCTTATTTTGATCAATAGCTCTACTTTGTAGACCTTTTGTTCAGGAGAGAAGACCAGCCTTACCTGTTCAAGGGAGACTGGACTCCAGCTGTGACTATTACTATCTGTTCGTGTAGGGAGGAGTTTTACTATGGCTGGCTTACATGCTTTTACCACACAGAAACTAAAATGTTTCAGTTTACTGAGAAAATATACTGCACAGATATTTCTGAGTTTTGCTTCTTGATCTAAGCCAAGACTTACATTCACTTTTTCTCCTTATAGGTGGGATACTAAGAGTTTAGTATTATAACACGCACAATAAGCACAGAGCTATGAAACTAGTTAGACTTTTCCCACACTGGAGAGCAAACAGGATTTATTAATTGTATCTTTTTCCAAATGTTCAACAGTAAATTAGCAAATGACAGCAAAACAGAGTAACAGAATAATGCTGCATGGTCAATACAGTCCTCATACAAATGTTTTTCAATTTTAAAAGAGCATTTTAACCACAGTTTTACTCAGATAAGAAAGTTCAAATTAGATTATGCTTTTCTTAAAAAATATTTTTTCTGTGAAATCTGCTTTGCCTGTTGACACTAGCAAAATAAATTTCTCTCCTGCACACAATTTTGGCAGGTTCAAAATTAATTTTGCTGGCTTGCTCAAATACACATTAAGACATCATTTAATAGGGAAAGGAGACATGGTCACTTCATTTGTGTAATTTTATTTAAAGGGATAACAAAAGTGATGGTCCTATAAAATTTGAATCAAGGTTATGGGCCTGAATTGCAAAATTAGCCAACCTTGAATGAGCTGTAATCTGCATGCTGCCCTTTAGCTGGTGCAGCTGAACAGGTTCAGAATTATATATCATTGGGAAGTATGTAATGAAGATCACAGAACCAGTTTTAAAATAAACTCTGAGAAACAAAGGAATCCTTAGAATGATAAATGGTTAATACTTGATGTCAGACTGGCAATCATCCTTCCTTTCTCGTCTAATTTTTATGACGTTGTAATCTTGGCCCTCACACCATCTGCAGGAAAAGGACAATGTCATTGCTCAATGATCAAATTTAAATTTGTTTAATTGATTAAACAAAAATTTAATTTAATTTTTAATTTTTAAAAATGTAATTGTATGTTTAATTTCCTAAAAGCAATAGGACTGTTGCTCTTTTTGCCTTCCTTAATCTGAAATTTTTGAGACTTGCTACTTACTAAGCAAGACAAGATACTGTTCCAAGAAGATCTTGGTATTATTATTCAGTTAGTGTCTATTCTCTGTCACACTGCTTGCTAAGTTTTTTTCTTTCTGTGTTGACCTGACAGCTATAAACACACAAGACCTAAGAATACAAAGGAAGCTGGATTTTTCCTTAAAAAACAAAGGAGAATAAGAGATGCACCTGCACAGGAAAAATCTATCCGTTGCCTCATGAAATAAATTATTCAATGCATTGACTGTATCACCATTTTTTATCTAGTGCAATGGAAAAAAATTCTTCTTTTACTTATTATTGACTTAGTTATGTGTCATAAAGTTTTGGAGTTGAATTAATTTTCACTAGATCAGGGTAATATGTGTGAACAGGTGACAATATTCCTATATAGTCCATCCCCTTAAGTTCTTGTTCTATAATGATAAGCTACAAATAGAGAATTAAAAAGCTCGCAGAGAGTCCTGTTAAGTTCTGAATGCTTCTGTAGACAGGGATTGCAGTAGTTGATCTGGTACTATCCACATAGATTGATAAAGGCTCCCACCAGCAAACCCTGCCTTCTCTTGCTATTGACCTCTTTGGCGTGCTTGGCTGCCTGCTCATCAGGCTTCCATCTCCAGCTTCCCTTTTCAGTTGACTGAGTTTGTAACCAAAAACTTCATTTCAACCTGGTCATGGCCCAGTCAGGGCATGTTTAGTCCAGCTGGACATCCTTGCCTGTCAGAATTCATTCACATCCTATTGCATTTCAATAGTATTTTATCGGTAAGAGATGTTTGCCCCTTTGATGTTTATATTATATCCTTCTCTGCCCTTACTCTAAAGCTGCGCTTTACTCCTAATAGTGCTAGCTCTCATTAATTTTAATCATATTGAAGGTAAAAATTCCTAATAGAAGTGTCTGAGCAGTCTGTGCTGTGCATAGCACACGTGTGTCTCGTTCTGATGCTGTTACCTTTGCCTACTGTGCACCAGCATTTTTTTCATTTCTTTGAACAGGTATTTTGCTTATTGAGAAATCACATTGCAACAGTGTAAAAAAAAACTTTAAAAATATGTCTATTTTAAAATACATTAGTTATTTTAAAACACAGAATCACAGAATATGCTGAGTTGGAAGGAACCCAAAAAGATCATCAAGTCCAGCTCCTGGTCCTGCACACCCCCATTCAGGCCATTCCCTCAGGTCCTGTCACTGGTCACCACAGAGAACAGATCAGTGCCTACCCCCCCTCTTCCTTTCATGAGGAAATTGTAACTGCAGTGAGGTTTGTCCCTCAGTCTCCTCCAGGCTGAACAGACTAAGGGGCCTCCGCCAGTCCTCACACAGCTTCCCCCAAGGCCCTTCACCATCTTTGTAGTCTCCTTTGGACACTTCCTAGGAGTTTAATGCTTTTCTTATATTGCAGTGCCCAAAACTGCACACAGGACTTGAGGTAGCCACCCCAGCTCAGAGCAGAGCAGGACAATCCACTCCCTTGCCCGGCTGGCCATGCTGTGCCTGATGCACCCCAGGACAGGGTTGGCCCTTCTGGCTGCCAGAGCACTGCTGACCCATGTTCAACTTGCCAGGACCCCCATGTCCCTTTCCATGGCACTGCTTTCCAGCATTTCATTCCCCAGTCTGTCCATACATCCAGGGTTGCCTCATCCCAGATACAGAATCCAGCACTTTATCATGTTGAACTTCATATGGTTGATGATTGCCCAAACTCCTGCTTTGTCAAGGCCTCTCTTCATGGCCTACTTGGCCTTTGGGGAGTCAATACCTCCCTCCTCACAGTGTTGTATCATCTGTGAACCCAGTATCTCTTCCAGTCCTACATGCAAGACATTTATGAAGATATTGAAGAACAGAGGGCTGAGGATGGGGCCCTGTGGAACCCCAGTAGTGACAGGTCCCCAGTCTGATGTTACCCCATTCACTGTAACCCTTTGTGCCTGACCCGTGACCCAGCTGCTCACCCATCCCATGATGTGTTTATCCAGCTGTGGGCTGCACATTAGGTCCAGAAGGATCCTGTGAGAGACAGAGTTGAAGGCTTTACTAAAATCCAAAGAGATCAACAGGCTTCCCTTGATCAGCCAGGCAGGTTACCTTGTCATAAACAGAAATCAGGTTTGATAAGCAGGATTTTCCTCTCATGAAGCTGTGCTGGTTCTGACCAATTACTCTGTTGTCCTTCAGGTCTTTTTCAGTAACCCCAGAATAATTTTCTTCATAACTTTACCAGGCACTGAAGTGAGACTGACAGGCCTGTAGTTTGATAGAAGTTTTTATAAGCTTAGTTTAACACTGAATTAGAATATATGAATTTCTGAAAGTTCATTTTACAGGAACTTTATATATGACATGAAGTATTACTATGGTTTCATATATATTGAATTTTTTTCCAGATATCTTCAAACCAGATTTATTTTAAGGAATAAGGAATATAAACAGCTATTTTCAGTGCTGGTTTTAAAGAATCAAAACTCATGGAGAGAAATATATTTTCTTTAGCAGACAGCCCAACCCAGCAAAACATACATGAGACAGAATCTTACAGAAAACCCTATGAAGTAAACTTTAGTACGCAGAGACCTATGCTGATCCTGTGTTCCAGACTTTCTTTCTCTAACCTAAGCAACATCATATTGAAAAGGACTGCAAACTTACATGAGGGTACAGTCAATTTAGTTAAGCAAGAGGTCTTAGTAAACTCTAAAAAAACACTTAGTTTCTGCTGCAGTCTCATTTCTTCCCTACCTCTTGAGCAAGGTGGATGCGAGCACTAATTAAAATTCTTTGTCTGTCTTTTTCTGGTTAAAAGATGATTTACGAAACTGTGAAACAAACAGCTGGTCTTGATCCAAGCAGACCAGTGAGTTTTCAGGCTTGCATCATGAATACAAAGGCTCACATATCAGACACTTGGCTAAAGCAGTACAACATTTTTATAAAATTACCAGTAACTTAAGTTACCAGTGATTTATCATCATTAGTGGGATAAGTGGTACTCTTGTATTTTTAATGAAAAAAACCAAACCAACACTCGACTTCCATAAGCTGCCTACAGTCCTCCATTTTTGTGAAGTACTGATATTGCAAGTCAGAAACCTCTATAACAGAGGTAGACTCTGGGGGCTCTAATGGAAAAGGAAATGTTCTCAGTTGTCATCAAAACAATGGAAATACATTGTTTAAGTTTGGACAGACATTTCCCATCCTATCTCTTTTGCTCCAAACCCTTGTGTTGCACAGGCTAGCAAAGTAGTGTAATATCAGAAATAGTAAGAGGAAAATAATATTAACTCATCCTTTCTATAAGAGCCAAAATAAAATTTCAACAGTATGCAATGTGGAATAACAGAGGTTCAACTTTCATTGGAAGGTGGAGGCATAAAGCTGCTATATAAGTGGCTCCATATTGGTGCATTTATATACAGGTCTTCTAAGCTCATTCTAGAATCACAGAGGCTGAACTGGAAAAAAATAGATCACCAAAGTTAGATTTTATGTATTTTCTTTTTTTCCTTGATGCTTACTTTTTCAGTGTTATTCTCATGTAAGCATGTTTTTGTAGGGAGCTGTGTTCCATAAATTTACATTTTTAGTTGTTATCCATTACTCCAAATGCTCACAAAAGTTTTAACCCTCTCCTTTGTGAATTCTATATTTACTTTGAATCTAGGCTTATTTGCACATCCTGGTGGGTATCAGAGTACATTTAAGGAGAGAATTTGTGAGAAGTTTAGGAACTTGCTAATAGCTTTCCACATCTGGAGAAAATTTTCATACCTTGAGGGATTGCATGGATGATGGAGGGACCTAGTAAACATGGAAAGTAGTTTTTGTAAGGGCAGTTCAGTGACTGTGGGACTCAAGAGCCCTGATCTAATCGCCTATTAGGCTTGTAGGTACTGAGTGAGATGGTGGCTTTACTTCCCCAGCACTCCTGACTTTGCTCAAATACCTAAATTTTCTGATATCATAGATTTATAACTGATCTTTTACTGATCTTTGAGTCTTGTGTTAGTTTGTTTTCTCTGTAGGAGCTTGACATGTTTGTGGAAAGAAATCTAGCTTGTTACGATCTACAACCATTACTGAATCACAAAGCACAGAAATCAATACCCCGAACTGAGGGAAAATAACACAGACTTACATTAAAATGCACAAAACATGCACATTTTAGTGTTACCTTTGCTCCAAAGTGAATTAGCTTTTGCTATCTTATCATACTAGCTTTTTTCCCTCCTAGTCTGCCCCCAGCCCATCATGGTTGTTGGTTGTGACTAGAGCTCAAGACAGTGTAAAACCAAAAGCAGTAATTGCATGCAGGGGTGGGGGCAGAACCCCTGAACATAATGGATAAAAATGGTTCTGTGATCCCTTAAAGGGGGAAAAACACTTCAGTTGCTGATTGGCAGTAGAAACAAACCTTTGCCCTGAAAACAGAATCAAACCCTGTTGCCTGGCAGACATATTAATTTCTTTCCCAGGAGAAAAGTAAATGGATTGCTCAGGAGTTCTATGTTGATTAAGCAACTAAGACACTCTAAAACTATTTGTTTTCAGGTTTCTGCTACAAGTGATCAGGACATAAGGCTAGAAAGACATTTATATAACAAAGGCATTTATAGATTCTGCATTTTTGAATCAGAGACTTCTTTCTGTGTTTTCTACTGCAAATTCACCTGCAAAGTAGGTATTAGCAAATTGCCTGTAGGATTATATTTTTAGTGCAGCATTAAAATATCTCTTTAGATTTTTGTAGCAGCAGGGATTTTCATTTCCATCTATTGCTCCCAAATAGTTTACCATCACATGTACTTGCTATTAAATCTGGTAAATTTAAAGATGTTCAAATTTTTCTGCATTATAACCATCTTAATTTTTACATTTTTTGCAACTCTATTATTAGGCAGATGGTTAGAGTCTTACTTCATTGTAGATACACAGGAGCTCATTCTTCTTAAAAACTGAGTCCATTAGATAGCTATTTGCATTTTTTTTCTGAAAAACCAACTCACAACAAAAAAATGCTCACATCAAGCTGTACAGATAAGAAACCATTGCTGTTTCATCTACTATTAGTTTTGAACATATGATACTACAGAACTATTGCAAAGTTTTTTATAAATGACCACAGAATCTTCTTTCAGAGAGAGAGAGATTCCCCACAGCTTGCCTTTCAGATGATAACCTACCTGCTTTGTACAAAAGAATACTGCTCTCTAGTGGAATATGGGAAAAGATTCCATGACCTCACCACTTAGCTGCCTCTGCCTGCATTCTTAGCTTTTTGCAGATGAAAGGCAGCTTAGCTTTGTCCTAGAGTTATGACATGTTATGATATATGGCTACAATTACTGTGATACTATACTGTGAAGTGGCTTTTCTTTTGTAATCAAGTAATAGAATTTTTTTCCCTGCAAACTCCTCTGTAAATTGAAACCAGTGGTGGGGTTTTTTCTTTTTTTTTTCTTTTTTTTTCTTTTTTTTTTTTAGAACGTTGATGTCTATATCAAGAGTGTGGAACTAATAACTATTTAATTTAGAGGGGAACTCATAATAATTTAGCTGGCATAAGGTTAATTTGGAAATGATTAATAGCTACATTTCTACAGCTGGAAATTTTAATAATCTCTCTCTCTGGAATTTATAGTGATAATATTTTATATTCAGGATTTGCTTTCTGTTGTGATCATTGCCTCCTTTGGAGTGTGAAAGGTTTTCTGAAGCAGGGATCAAATTCTACAAATCGTTCAATACATTCTGTCTGTCTCAGCGGGTGGGACACTATGAGAACACACACGCACGCACAAAATATGGTGCTTTCAGTTTCCTTCCTCCAGGGCTAGCTGTAGATCTGTCATCTGTTTGGCTAGACGTGATGGGATCAGGGCTCCTTTGACAGCATTAATCGCTATCACTACTCACAGCAAGCCTGCAAGCTAGTGAATTGACATGCTGGACATACTTAAAATAGGAATGTGGTGCAGGACCGAAACCTAGCTTGGAATGTGCTGTAAGTGTGCATTCAAAACAGGCATCCACTGCTTTGAGGTATTACAATGTTAAACCTGGAGCCAGCTGTTTTCTGAAGATTTATTTTCAACATGTCTTGTCCCTTAGGCACTGGAAACTAACTTAAAACATCATCTGCAAAAGAGCTGGTTACCAATGCCTGGAGTGCCTGGTTGTTGTTTTGTTTTCTGGAAATGGAGGCAGTCACCCTAGGTTAATGCAGGAATTTTGCAAATAGTAACTCACTGAATAGCTGTTTAAGGCACTTAGTTTTCAGAATGAAAATAGAGGTGTATGAAGAGATCTGTAAATAAATACAAGATTTTTTTCCTTAAAAGAAAGAAGTGAATTTCAACAGTTATAAACTGCACCCCCTCCACCCCCCCACCCCACTGAACCAAACCCAAAGAACCACAAAACACAGTAAACAAAAACAAAGTCCTCCTGAAGCAGACAAGGAAACCAAGCATAGGATGGTTGCCTCAGAGGTTTTACTCCTTTCTTTTCTGAAGACTGTCCTCACCATTCAAGTGGGGATTAGAAACCTAGAAATTTCTAAATACCAGTTCAGAAATTTGTGGGATGCCACAAGTCATTGGCAACTATACTGAAACTAACGTATAAGAAGAATAGCTCCTCTTCTGAGAAACTCAGAGCATTTCAATTCAGAGTCATTAACAATTTTGAAAAATTTTCCCTAGCCACAAATCTTACCAATAGGAACAGTTTCCACATATAGTTTATTCAGTAGTGCGGCGTATTTTATTCAGAGAAATCTGCTATGTGGCCTTACACCAAAATGGAGGTTTTCCCTTTTGTTTGGCAAACATAGATAGCTATTCATGACTATGAATTTCTGCTGCCATCTATGCTAGAAATTAATTCCTAAACTAGAATAAACCCCCCAGAATTTTGTAAATGTATCATTGGAGGGGTTTAGGATGAAGAGATTATTGTCTTCTTTTACTGGCCAGGAAATTAAGATAGAAAGAGTAGAAGATGAACTATTAAAATTATATAAGATTTGCACTGGCACTGGGAACAGAATCCAGATCCTTGGATTCTGTTCCTCCTACTCCTGTGCATTAACTAGTGTATTATGCTTCCTTCCCTGGAGTATTTACAGTCATTCATTTCCACTGGTAATGGAGAGTTTTCCTGGAGGTGGGAAGAAAAACTATAAATGGAGAATACAAACAAAACCATCTGGAACAGAGGAAAACAGAAGCAGAAATCATCTGCAAAATCTGGTACAGTGATATAGAACAAATAATGAACTATGTACCCGTAGTATTAAAACTATCATGTGATAGTTTTAATGCATTTTAAAGCATATATAGCAGAGTGATCCTTGATAGTTCTCAGATGTCTTTAGCACTCAAATTGCAGGACACAAAACACAGGTATTCATTTTGTGTCATGATGGCAATATTCAAGTTATACATCAAGGCTTTCACTGTGTAGTAGGTGATAACAGAAGGACCATAGGTTTCTCTTGAGCAAACTTCCACTACATGGTGTTACTATTGGAAATGTGGTTTCTGATAGAGTGAGAAAAATTTCCTTCTGCTTCAATACAAAGTATTGACATTTTCTTATTGGCTCATTAATTACCTTAAATTAATTGGGATGGATGATTGTGAAGCAAATTAAACATAATAAACACTATTTAAGTGCCAAGTAATATTGTTATTGATTTACAGTACCTTTTGCAAACATCAGGGTCTTACAGAATAAGAAAACCAATAATTAGTACAGCACATGTTGGTTTTATTTTTTAAAGTTGAATTATATGGGTAAATGACAAAATAGAGTGAAAAAAAATCTTTCAAGCCAACATTCAAAGGAAGTCAGGGAGTTAGCTGTTCAGCTTTCATCTCAGAGAGTGCAATAAAATCAGAAACAGATGAGAAAAGCCACATTCCCCAGAATAGCACATAGTAAAGTTGATAGACGATGTAATACATCAAAAAACTAATTATACGTTCAAGATGAACTTTGAAATGTCTTTAAAGAAGAGTAGAATCAAAATAGCCTTCATCCACATATCTCCTACTCTTGTGGGTCATAACCCTTAGATATGCACATGAAAACATTCCTTTTCATATGAACATGCCTCATATCTAAGTCCATAAACTCTCTTGTCTAAGCCCATAATTTCCACAGCACAAGCAATGAGTATGTACATCAGACACACATGTGGGGAAAAATACTTGGTGTTTACAAAGCCAGAGACTGGACATGGGTCTTTCTGGACACATAAGAACCCTCTAAAAAGACGCAAATATTTGCTAATTTCTAACTTGCTTTTGTTTTTCTTCTTCATTCTTCCATCTGTCAACTATCCTGAAATACTGTTGTATTAGCCATAAAGACCTTACCAAATGCACAAGAATTTTCAGTGTGCATTTGGAAAAAGGAAATGCTGGAGATTTACATCCCATAGGGAGTAATTGTATATGCTGAAGTGCTAAATTTTATCTGGAGATATCTACTTCAAAAGCATGCATCTATAGGAAAGACTTTGATGTTACATCTGTCTTCTGTGACCTCTCATACTATTTCTTCACAATATTTAATATAATGGCCTTACAGACTATTTTGAGCATCAGTATGACCTTGGGCAATGAAATATAAAGAATGAAAACAGACTACTACACAGTTATCAGACTGGATCTTGTATCCAGAACTATGTCTCCAAGGTTTCTTGAGTTTACATTAATGTTTTCAATTCAGGGCAATTCAGGTGCTTTAGACCAGAATTGTTCTCAGAGCTCCTGAAAATTTCCAGATCACAAGTTTGGAGGGATGTGCTAAATTCAAATGAAACAGCAGATCCATTATCAAAGGAAGCAGCTTTTGACTGCCCCTTCATTGTAACATTATAATAACTTTACTCTTATTGTCAGTACATCAGTATCTCCTGTCCAGCTTCTAAATAACATTTCTCAGAAGGGGAAAAGAAGAATACACAGGGAAAAGTGAAAGGAATGCAATAATAGAAGTACTAAAAAAGACAGGCTTTATCTTGGACTCTCCAGAGCTCATTAACCCCCAACTGTCTTGTTAAAAGCTGTCAGAAGGGCATTTGGCATTAATATTGTGGTTAATACAGTTTTTAGAAGCTATACTTGCTTTCATTATTGATTATGAGATGTACAAGATGCAGAATTTGCAACAGTACAATGGAGATGGTATTTAGATTGCATTTCTTATTGGTTTATAATATTCTGTTGATAGGAAATCTGACTCAGTAGTCTTAGATATTTCAGATATTTGTATCTGTGACCATGAGAAACTGCAGACATGGCTGTGATGGGTAGGAAAAATGGATTGCTGTTTCATAAGTCCAGTGAAGTCCAAAGGAAGTGAATATTTAAGCAATATTCAATAAGGAATTACTAATCTTTTGTTATTTTAAGCAACCTACTCCTAAAAAGGAAAATAAAAAAATATCTTTCCGTAGGTTTTTTTGGGATTTTTGGGGTTTTTTTTCCAGCTATTTGGGCTTGTAGGAGGAACTTACTGTGCTGCTTATGAATTTTTTTTTGAGAACTGATTCTCAAACATCTAATACAGATGACCTGAGGAAAGCCTGCAAGAGAGCTGGAGGGGGGCTTTTCACGAGAGGATGTAGTGATAGACAAGAGGTAGTAACTTTAAAGTGAAAGAGGATGAGTTTAGGTTAAATATTAGGGAAAAAAATCTCTAATTGAGGATGGTGAGAAACTGGAATGAGTTGCCCAGAGAAATAGTGGATACCCCATCCCCTGCAGTCTTCAAGGCCATATTAGATGGGGCTATGAGCAACGTGGTCTATTGGAAGGTGTTCCTACCCATGGCAGGAGGGATGTTGGAACTAGATGACCTTTAAAATCACTTCCAACACAAAGTGATTCTCTGATTATATGAAAAACCCAGAAATTTTAAACATTTATTAGGGTAGGGGTGATGCTTCCAAATGAGTATTAATCTCTGATCATAACTAATGCAAAAGATTCTACTAAATCCTGAGAGGTAATGTTGGAGGAAATCTAAGCTTTGTCAGAGTTTGTCTAGCTTTTTCATTTGATTTTAAAAAGGGTATGATTCAGTCAACAGAACAGAAGAATAACTAATACTAAAGGGGATGCTGTATGTTATACTTAATGCTGATCTGGAAGATTTTTCCACCTGAAAAGTCTACCATTTAATGAGAAAATGAGAGTAAAATGATACTTACATATATTTATTTTGGTTCCTGTTCATAAAGCAAATTGGCACATCTACATGAAGAACATCTATTGTTGAGATCAGTATAGAGAAATGTAGTAAAAATGTACTAAAACCCATTGTATTTTTCCTGTAGCTGCAACATTCCCTTGATTGTAATATTGGGGAAAGGTAGAATCAGATACCAACATTTTATAGTGTTTCTAACTGTCAATTTCTACACCAACTTTTAGTTAACGGTTAATTAATACTCAAAACACACACTGTTTAATCTCAAAATATAAATTTTCACTAATGGGACAAGACTTTACAAATGCCGGAGTCTGGTGGCAAGTTTTAACTAAAGGAGAAATTATCAGGTTTGCTGATTGTCTTCCTTGTACAGAATGGCATCAGATTTCCAGTCATCTGGAAATCCCTTTTCTATTGCTTCTCTCAATCATAGTAATCAACTTTTAATTGATACAAATGAAAAGCAGAAGAAAAATCCTAAATGGAAAGAGCAAAAATGGGAGAGGGTGAGAAGTTTCTTACCAACTCGTTATCTTCTGTGAAACCCTATCTGAAGCTTTCCTGTGACTGGGTTTGCATTATTATGACAATGTATTTCTAAGAAGCTAGGAGAAGTGCTTGATTTTTTTACCTCAGACCTCTGGAGAAAATTCGTAATTTTTGCTACACTGTAATTTCTGTACCTCTGCAATTTCTGTTGTTTCAATGGTTTGAAGCCAATGTGCAACAAATGAAAGAACCTTTTGAATTACACTGGTAGTGGAATGTCCCACAATGAGCTTTTAGGTATTATGGTATAGGTATTTCTAAAGATAGAAAGACTTTGATTTAATATGATATTGTAAATATCTGGCACTGACTTCCAGACAAAGAAGGATCCTTACTTTACATCAGAATTTAGATTAAAAACTATCTCTGAATTCAAAAGAGTTGAAGCTAAGTAAACTTAGTCCCTTAGAAGCAAATAGAAGCCAAATTTTATCCCTAAATGTTTTTACAACATTCACTATTAAGGTTGCTGATTATTAAGAGTTAATTAAAACCCTCTTGATCAGCTGGTGAATATAATTAACTGCTAAAACCATGAACAATTCAAAGGTCATTTTGGAAGTCAAATTTCAGATCTCAGACTTGTAATAAGTTAAAAAATGTCTCTAAACTTTAAACCTTCTGGTGAAAATTAACACTCCAAAGTTCGTTTTTTTTTTTTTTGTTGTTGTTTTTTTTTTTTTTTTTTTTACTTTATTGACAAAAGACCAGTGTTCTTCTCTGGAAAAGGTTATAAAAGATTTATAGGTGATATGTAGTCATCTGTGGAGGTGAATACATCTAACTCTGCAGACATGTCATATATCCACTATTACTTTTTGCATTAAACTAATAAAAAGTAGGCACACCTTTGGGCATACATTTTAGAATATGCAGTGTGTGCGGACTGACACCAGAAAGCTTTACAACTTAAGTGTGTTCTATATTTCAGTCTACATATTATTACGTAATTGGCAAGATATTTCCTTCACTGTTTGCAGATCTTGTAAAAATTTCACATAAAAAGCATCTAATTTTTATCCCCTTGTTTCTTGTTCCTGATTTTCCTCTGGCCATACAATTGATTTTTTTTTAAATGCTAGAAGAACTTCCCACTCTAAAAAGTTATTACATTTTAGTATTTGATATGTATGATTTATTGAAGATACGTGAGACCTATTAGCCTTTATAGTCTGGACCATATTAGAAAAAAAGTTTAATCCTGTTTTATTCTTCTGTTCACATAAAATAATGTGGAAAATATGCCTAAACACAGAGTTTATTTTCAAGATGCATCTGAATGATCCTGATTAATAGATGTTCTCAAAGTTTATGGACAGAATTGTATGGATTTCTTGCATGCAACTTTCATCCCTGTACATATTACTAGAGTATATTTTTATATTCTTGATTTACTGTTTCTTTGTATGAGCTCCTTCCCAGCTCTGTCAAGTGCACTCCAATGTCGACTTCACTGTTAATGTGGATGGATGTTGCAAAATAGCCAGACCTCCTACTAGGTTAAATCAGCACTACGGCATTTTTACAAATATTTTCATATTAATAATTACTTTTTTTTTCCTTTCCTTTATTTGTTTTTGTTATGACAATTTGGTGACACTGTTGAAGATGGATCAAGTTTGCTCATTCTGCGTCTAAAGTCCTGCAGATAAAATCATAACGGTAAAACTATGTAGGAGTTGATAAATGTGCTGCTCTGTATTTCTGAGAGATTTAGCATCTTAACACATGACCTGCCCTGCTGACATTGTAATATGCTTTACATTATTTCAATAGATTGATAGTTTAAGGTTAAAAGCTCTAAAATGCTTAAGATGAATTTATCTAGGATAAACTGTGATGATCATGCTTTTGTTTAATCTATACACAGCTATGATAATGCTGTAATTTCCAATATGCTGCTAATTTTGATGCCATCCTGTGCATGGTTTTACCTAGTTGTTCAGTACTGAGAAAATAAGAACCTGAGAAACAAACAGGCATATCTCAGAAAGCAGCTGTTTGCTGTTAGACAAATAACTTCAAAGAACTGCAGGAAAAAAAAGTTTGTTCCAGTTTTGTCATTGATTTTCCACATTGGATGCTTTGATAAGTAAATAATCTGTGTCCCAGGCTACAAATGGGATTATTGTCTCACACCTATCTTCTGGAGGATTGCTGTATTTCTAAATAATGTCAATCTGCTCAGGTACTACAATGCTGAGAATGCAATCATTACAGTGAGAGAAAGATGCAGACATCTAAGGAGTTCTTTTGGGTTCAAAATCCAAAGATGAGTAGAAAATGTGGTATGTAGGAAACTGGTTTGGAGTTAGGAATAAGAATACTCCTCTTTATTTTGGCACCAATTTACAAACTTTGAGCAAGTTACTGAACCATCAGCGCTTCTCAACCATGAAATTTGAATATATTTCCTAAGTAACTTACTTTGATATCTGTGAATATAAGGAGCAATACAGGATAAGGCATTCATACTACAGTAATTTCAAATCAAATGGAAAATGTGCTATACAGGACACTACCTAATAGTTCACAGAATCACAGAATTTCTAGGTTGGAAGAGACCTTCAAGATCATAGAGTTCAACCCATATTCTAACACCTCAACTAGATCATGTCACCAAGTGCCACATCCAGTCTTTTTTTAAACATATCAAGGGGTGGTGACTCCACCACTTCCCTGGGTAGATGATTCCAGTATTTGATCACTCTTTCTGTGAAAAACTTCCTCCTTAATTCTAGCCTGTATCTCCCTTGGCACAGCTTGAGACTGCGCCCTCTTGTTCTGTCTGTTGTTGCCCGGAGAAAGAGACCGACTCCCAGCTCACCACAGTCACCCTTCAGGAAGTTGAAGAGAGTGATAAGGTCACCCCTGAGTCTCCTTTTCTCCAAGCTGAACAACCCCAGCTCCCTCAGTCATTCTTCATACGGCTTGTGTTCCAAGCCCCTCACCAGCCTCGTTGCTCTCCTCTGGACACGCTCAAGCATCTCAACGTCCCTCCTAAACTGAGGGGCCCAGAACTGGACACAACACTCAAGGTGTGCCCTCACCAGTGCCAAGTACAGGGGAAGAATGACCTCCCTGCTCCTGCTGGCCACACTATTCCTGACACAGGCCAGGATGCCCTTGGACTTCTTGGCCACCTGGGCACTCTGCTGGCTCATGTTCAGCCGGCTGTGGACCAGCACCCCCAGGTCCCTTTCTGTCTGGGCACTGTCCAGCCACACCGTCCCCAGCCTATAATGCTGCAGGGGGTTATTGTGGCCAAAGTGCAGGACTCGGCACTTGGACTTACTGAACTTCAATGTGGTTTAGAGGTAACTTTTATTTTAAAAAATCATCATCTTATGAAAAACCTCTCTCAAAAAGACAAAGAAAAGATATCAAAAAGACATTTGGCTGCTCTCCTGTAACCTTACTGCCTAATTACAACTTAAAACCCCATATTTTCCTTTAGAAATATCTTAAAAATAAACTTAATGCTGAAATAATATATTTCTGCTTTTTTCAAATGTCAGTTCCAGATATATGTACGTATAAATTCCTTATCTATTCAAGATTTCAGTTCTGCTTAATCTCTTATTAGTGACAAAAAAAAAAAAAACCTCAAGTGGAAAGAGAACTTGCTTCACAGTCCTTTCTTTCTTTCTCTTCAGAGAAAGTTTTTTATTGAAGTTCATATTCAGCTTATAATTATGCTGAAAATATAGAACTTGATGACAATTACTTAGTCCAAATATATATCTAGAAGAAACTCTTCAAAGATTTGGACCAGGCTCATATATATTATTGCCAGGTAGAAGAGAAGAAGAAGAGAAGAAAGGGAGATGCTGAAGAGAGTAAGCATCTTCATGTTGTGGAAGCTGGAAGAGATATCCAGGAAGGATCGTGTGTCCAGGTGAGGCTGCATTTTGGGGCCAGGAAAGCAAGATGACAAAGATGTTCACTTAGCCAATGAAGAGTGAAAATATGTAGGTTAGTTCTCCCTTGCACCTAACATTGCCAAATCCTATGGGCATACAGTCCTATATAAGCAAAGCCACATGTCTTCTGTGCTTCCTGGGGTCTGCCCTTCAGTGCAGATACAGTAATCTGATGAGAATGATTTGAACTGGTATTCTAAAGAGTTTAGGTGACATCGCAGTACTCAGAGTTGCTTGAGTCTGAGTTCCTGATGATCTGGGAAATCCTGGTATTGCCTTCATAATGACTTGATACCACTGACCATAACTTCCAGCTCTCTGCAACTTCCTACTAAAAAGATTTTGGATGTATTTGGATGATATTGTACATATGTCTCATAGCAGCAACTGATTACAGGGTACTCAAAAGTATTGTTAAGAACTCAAAAGTATTGTTAAGAACAAATCTATTTCGTATTTTAGCCATTTAAACTTTTCAACCACTTCACAGTGAAGAATGGGACAGAGCAGCCAAGTTACTGCCACCCTACAAATAAAATGGCCAGAGCTGTTCTTGTCCTCCCTGCCTTTCCTCCAACTTCTTCCCCATCCACTCCCCCCTGCCATTTAAGACAATGTGAAGCAATTACATTTGGGCTAATTTTATAATGCTTAATCTCAGTCCAGAAGAAAAACATTTTTTTGAGAGTTATTAAATATATTCCAAATTTCCATTGTGCTGGGATACTTGTATGGCTGTGAGTCCAACACATAAGTAGCTAGAACTCAGTTATGTCTCTGTTTAGAAGTCACTCTGCTTGGCTAGATGTATACTTCTTGTTAAATGTTGTCTAACATGAAAGCAAAGTCATAACTGAGGTTTTGTGGGAGGTTTTGTTTGGTTGGTTTGATTTTAATAATTGCAAAAAAGATCTAGAAGACTAGGGTTTTTTATTATTTTTTCCTTTCTTGTTTATTAGAAAAGTAGATCCTTTCTAGACTTCTTAGAGGAGTGGAGGCTAATGAGGTTACAACATGTGGTATGCTCTAGAACTTATAGGAGGACAGACCATAACCTCCACTAGCCTAATATTTCTTATCTGTAGAGCATACTAGTATGTCATAAGAGAGTAACAGAGGAACTGGGCACAGGCACTACACTTCCCCTACTCTGCCCTCCCAGTTCCAGCAATCAAGGTGTACAGACTTCCTGAGTTCAATTCTGTTCTTAGACTGAGGGATTAATGGTGTGTGAAGATTTGAGAAAGAAAACTTTGGAACTGTCTTGGGATAGAAAACTAGGAGGAGAGACACCTTCATGCAGGTGATGTTTATCCTTTCCCCAGCACTAGAAGTTTGCTGAGAGTAAATAACTGTGTAGGAGAACAACAGAGTCATAGTTTCAAAATACTCAGCTGTGTTTAGTGGAGGAGGAGAGCTTACATAACTGCAAGGAAAAACTGAAGATGGAAGCTTTATTTTTTGACTATGCTGAAAAATATAAGTTGAAAAAAGAGAAAAGCAGTTCAAATAAAATTTGTATGAAAATATTATCCACAATATAATAACTTTTATACAATAAAATGACTTTTATATAATGAAATAACTTTTATTAACATTTTTGGAAATGTACAAAATGGTATTTGAGTACATGCTAAATGTCATGCTTTTGAGATTTCTAAGTGCTACAGTTGGTCTAGCCATATTTAAAATAGCTGCTGAAACACTAGCTGGAGATGAACACTTGGAATCTGTCTATAGGCTAAGGTATCTGTGTTTTTCATTGGCATCTCCTTCAGCACTCTTCCTTTGACCTTCAGCTAAGGAAGACTGTCAGTCTGAATAAGTGTTTCCTCAGCTAAAACATGCAGCACATCAGGAAGAACTGAAACTCTACAAGTTCCAAATTTCCGCCTACTGTTTGCAAATTAAATACAAATGTGAACAGCAGGAGGCTGACTTTTAAAACAGACAAGTGTTACCACACATTTATATGATGGCTCCACTTCAAATCTCTATATTGGCTTCCCTTCACCTTCTGCATCTAATTAAACTCCTGCTTTCTGATTTATGGTTGTCCTATGGCCTCTGCAGCATGGCACAGAGAGGAAACTTATGGAGGCAATGGAGAAAAATTTTGAAGGAGCAAATACAGAGAAAGTGTGAGAGACTAGAAAGTATAATCACTAGTATAATTACTAGTGGGGCTTTCTCAATGGAGAAAAATTTTGAAGGAGCAAATACAGAGAAAGTGTGAGAGACTAGAAAGTATAATCACTAGTATAATTACTAGTGGGGCTTTAAGAGACAGTTGAAAACTGTGTGGTGACCTTTAGAAGTGAACAAGTCAGGGAAAACAGTTGTTCCTCTTTACTTCACAACTCAAATTTTTACTAATGCAGTGAATAAGGACATCCCCATGTCTTTCAGACTTCTGCTAATTAGCTGTCTGTATATACATTGAACTATTTCTTGCTGTTTATTTTTCTCTTTACTTCCTACCCTAAATTATTTTCTCACTCATATCCTCTTTTCACATATTACTTATGGTACTATTCTAGTGTTTCCTCTGTTGCCCATAAAAATCTTTACCTGATCTACTTGCGCTATCTCTGTTCTTTCTTTCACTCTTTTTCTGCGAAACTTTACTAGCTTTCTCTATAAATATAAATATAAATATAAATATAAATATAAATATAAATATAAATATAAATATAAATATAAATATAAATATAAATATAAATATAAATATAAATATAAATATAAATATAAATATAAATATAAATATAAATATAAATATATGTGCTGTCCTTTATCTTTAGATGCTAAAATTTCACCTTTATATCAATTTTCCTAAGGTACTATTATTCTGTATTTCCATTTCCATAAGCAAGTCATGATCTGAACATCACTGTTTTTCTTCTTGCTATCACACTTCTTTCATCAGTGTAAATGCAATCTCCATCTAGTTTGAAAATCACTTCATGGTCACTCTTGTAATCTTGTGAATATAGCAATATAGCCCTTTTTCTCTGGGTATAGTTGACCCATAGTATAGAAAAATTATTCTTGCTGACTTTATGTCTGAATATAGAACTATATTATGGACAAAAATGATGAAAGTATAAGATTAATCCTAGCTTCAAGACATATTTTGGTTTCAGAGTACAAAGAGAGACTGCTTCAGAGGCTTCTGGGAATAATCTGTGCATTTCTATCAAAAAATACATACTTTCTAAAACTTTTTGAAGTCCTTGATAATATTCCCAATTCTTCTTGAACCTTCTTGTGGTTTACCTGCAAAATTTACAGAAACCTTTGTTCAGAAAGTAACAACTAGCATCTTTTTTAGCAAGAACAGTATTTTTAGGCTATGCTTTTTAAATCAGGTCAACATGTCCAAGCATCACTTTAGGGAAGCTGTTATACTAGTCTGAAATCTCTTTGGGAGGGAGGGAGAGAAGGAGGGAGGGACAACATATCTAATAGATGCATTCATGCCTGCTTCTTATGATGGATTATGTGTGTGTATCCATGTGAATAAAAAAGAACTGTGTTGTAATGTGAGAAACAATTTATTGTCTCTGTTTCTACACTGACAAGACACCTAGCTCTCCATGTGTTTTAATATCTAGTTACTAGCTATTGAAATTAAAAGGGACAAGAAACCATAATTTATAAAACTTTGATTTCTCTGGGATAACTAGGGAAACCTGAAACTCCCAATTTTATCTCCTGGTTCTCATTTCAGTGGTCTCAAACTCCAGACATATCAATGAAGTAGTAAAGGATCTTTTACCAAATCAGACAGTTTTAGGTACTTAGTCTGCAGTAGTACTGATTCTTACATCTCAAAGCCTCCTTGACAATGTCAAAAGTAAGGGACTATTTTTAGTAGTGGATATGGAGCTGAGTAAAAGAAAAAAAATGTGACTTCTGATGAGAGTAGCTTGTACTTCAGAGGTATACTTTTCCCTTTATTTCAGCAAGTTTTTCTTTTTTTCTTTTTTTTTTTTTTCTGAAGAAGTGTTATCTGGTTTAAAAGCCTCTGGTAGCATTCACTTACATGGTTGGATTGTCTCTTCAGCTGTATGGAATGTGATTGAAAGAGGTTCTGCTTCAAGGATGGCTCTTGAACTTGGGCCAATCCACTTTTGACAAACCAGAGTATAAGGGATATGTGTATGTGCAAGCATGTGTGTCCTTTATTCTGTTTCTTTAAGGCCTGTCTGATTCTGGAAAAAATAAATGTAACAATGAAACTTAAGAGCCGCTAGGATTACAGAACTATCTGCTAAAGAACCTTTAACTGTATCACCCAATCTGCTTGATAGCATAGCTCATGGGTAATGAGACATTGATTTGAAGCCAATCTAGATCCCATGGCCTTATGTGATAAGGGAAAAAAAGGCATAAGGTTATAAAATGACATTTCAGAGGAAACTGAAGAAGTATTTGAATATAACAGTATGGCAGTCTCACTGGCGACCCTTGAACTCTCAAACTACTTTTGACTGTAGTATAATCCTTAAAATTTCAAGTATTAAGTTGTAATGCAAGAAACTAATTCTATGCCTGTTCATACTCCCATGTATATTGTTAAAAAATTTAACATGGTGTTACGATTGTTTTGCTGTGCTGGATAGATATGTGTATGCCTCCTTATTTCTCTTTCTCATGCATCTGTGTGCATCTCTACACACTTGAAAATAATATATCCTCTAGAAATGTAGAAGATAGTCTTTAGCTGTATTTGGGGAGATCAATAAATGTATATTAGGCATAGACTTAATAGATGTTAGGTACTTAAATACCTTTAACTAATATCTGGTCTATTCTGGTATTATAGGTATTCATTTCGTGACCTGGATTTTGAGATTTCCAGACTTCCACAGTATAAGTTGCCAGTGTGAGGCTGATGTTGCACGTTATGGTTTTTTCTTTATTTTTAGATATATAAGTGGTCATTTCAGCTGTATCTTTTACCTGTTCTTTTGAATTCACAATACCTTTGTGGGCACAGATAGAGTGTTATGTTGGATGGAACTGTAAAAGTTTAGCTTGGAATACCTCTGGGGAAGATGTTGGGGAGGCAGTCTTGTCATTCTTGGAGGTGAAGATAAATAATGGATTGATCCAGTTTTATTCCAGGTAAGAACTTATCCCTGTTCACTCAGCGACTTCCGTCTCAAATCTTTATGTTCTTCAGACAAAGCCAATAATTCACCTTTTAAATAATTATTCTGTTTTATTCCATCCTTTGTGCTTGCAGTTTCTGCTCCCTTCATCAATGGAAACACTGATGTGAGCTCATTTGAATCCTTTCAAAGGTAAAATTAGATTTAAAAAAATTAACCCACCTATGAAAGAGGTTTGAGACAATCAATTTTCTAAAGCAGATTAGGACTCACAATATATTTTTCAATTGGAAGTTACAGAAAAGTAATGAGCAACCAGAAGTAGAGCATCTTTACTGACACAAATAGAGCTAGAAGAGAGCACATCTATGATTTTAGAATTTCCCTTGATTGCACACAAATTAAGGTCAAGAGCAGAACTCCAGTAAATTTTCAATGTCGAAGTGTCATCCCAGAAGCTTTCTTTTATGACTCCTGCAGTGCACAAATCAAAGGGAAACATGTAAAGCCATAGTGCTTCTGAGGTGAAAGTACGAAAATATGATTCATGCATAAATATCTCCATGAATAAACCTTGCTATAGCTCACAATGAGTAAGAGAGAGATACTCTATGTTTGTGCATGGCTAACCGCACTAAAAGCTCAAGTGTCGGTGGCTCTAGATACATTTGTTTGGAGCAAGTTAAAAGGCACATCAATTTCATTCAAGTCCAATAGTAGTAATCATTGGTTTTAGTTGACATAGGAGTTGAGCCCAAAAGCAGCTTTTCCTTTTGTTATTTTAAAAAAAATTTAAAATAAAAATGTTTCACATGAAAAAAAAATTGCTTCAATGCCTCTAAGGGGAGTTTAATGAAAAGAACTTGTCAAAATATATGTTGCAAAAACTTTCCTTGTTGAATTTTTTTGAGCTTCAGTTTTCAACACTTTCTTCAGTGTTACAGAGATGCTGCATGTCTTAACTTGGCTGTCCCTAGTTCTTCATATGTGAAATTCATCATAGATGGGACAAAGCAAATTTTGAAGAAGAGGCTGGTCCTTATTATAAGCTATCATCAAAGAGCGCTTAGAAAGAAGCAAATATTGAAAGCTGATTCTATTTTTGTTACACATAGAACTGGCTCTTACTCACATGGCCAAGTAATTTGTTTTCTGTTAAATCTGAATTTTCTTTCACCAAGCCTGAGCTTATGGCACACATCACTGGAGAAAAAGCACCTTGTTGAATAAAACAATCAGTATTTGCTCCAAAATTATAATTATGAAGTGTCATGTAAGTAAAATTTTATAAGGCTGATGTGTGGGAAAAGGTCATATATCTCTTATAAGTTCTCTATAAGTTCTCTATAAGTTCTCTATAAGTCATATATCTCTCATAAGTTCTCTTGGAGGACTTTTTGTGTTTACCAGAAATTATTCATGTGTCATTATTACATTTTCCAGAAAGATGGTACTGCTGAAACTCAGTGTTTAGACAGGCTTTTTCATAAGGAGGTCTGGAACTGTTTTACTCAGAAAAACTGGGTAACCAAGTTATTGGTTGGTTGGTTAAAAAAATTCTACAACCAATTCAAAAGTTGGGAATCTCCATCCTTCAATGTGTTTTCAAAACTGAACTAGAGAGAGCGGTTGCTCAGCAGGAGTCAGCACTGGGTATCTTTCTTTAAAGCAATATTCCTGAGACTATGTAAAGTCTCACAGTTGAAGAACAGAAAGTGAGAAGGGAAGCAATTTGCAGGGGGAAACTTGGCAGAAAGTTTCAAGAAATTCTTCCCTTAATTAGTTTATTTTTTTATCAAAAGGTAATGTGTTGAACATAGGAATCAAGCTGTGATAGTACAGCTAGTTCTGAGTAGGTGAACCCTGCAGAGAGACAGGGATCCACTCTCCTCATTTAAATATTCTAAAGGTCTTCCCATGTCACCTCTCAGTTTAGTCAACTACCCAAAGAAGCAGGAAAAGCAGAATCTGCTAGATCCTTCTTACTAATTTCTATTTTAATTAGTTTAGTTAAATTTAAATACTAACTTCTAAATCTTTTCCTGTCCCTGTCATTAATCCCCCATCTCACTGCTAATACAGTAAATATATTCAGCTTTTATAACCAATTTAATGGCAATGCAATCAGCCACTCCTTATGCCTCTCTTTTATCCACTGTTATAATTACAGAAGTCCATTTTGGGAAAAAATAATGTATTGGACAAGTAAAAGAAAAAAAACCATCCACAGTATACATAAATTTGACTGCAGATTTGTAATCAGATTTCCTTCCTGCACAGATTTCCTTCATGCCAGTTAGGAGTCTTATTCTCCTAAGTCCTATGGAGACGAACTGAGAACTCTAGCCAATAATACAGCCTTCTTGTGTTGCTCCTAACATAGATGTTATACATCAGCAGAAATGCCAGCTCCAGGGAGTTCCCAATGAATGGAAAGAGCAAAACAAATTCTATCAGGATCCTCCTTGAGCCTATCACTTCTAAATCATATTCCTTGATGAATATTTCAATCAATTAGTTGGCAGTTTATTTGATCCACATTTTTCACAAACTACTGTGTTTTAGCTGACTACCCGGTTGGAACACATCTGTCAACAATGACTAACTCAGTTAACCTAATTCAGAGCTAATGTATGTTTCTGGAACTGAGGAAGCACTGCAGGGGAGTCTCCCCTGGGAGATCTCACTGTCTGATTGGTACAGGTTGTCTTGAGCCTTAAGAGTGGCTTTACTAATATACCCTTATTAGTAACACCTTTTTTTACCTTATTATCACACTTACGTCTTAAAACTATGTGTGACCTTTTTAGGAAGGGAAGCCTGGTTTGTTCATGTGCCCTCATCAAGATGGAACAGTACATTTGGGTGGAGCAAGAGAATGAAAGATAATAACCCATGTTCTTCAGACTTCTTCAGACTTCTTCTCCATACCTTCCTTATCAATTTTCTATGCTATCCAAGCATCCATGTACAAATTTTTTATATTATCAATCATTCTTTTTAAGCATCTTATAAAATTCTACACAACTGGAATGCTCTCTACATTCCTTTTGCAGAAGTATAGGTAGAAAACCTCTGTTCTGAATAGTTATTCTCTAGAGCATATTACCTTGCATTTTGTCTTGATCCTGAGCTGGTAGTCTAGCAATACAGTAAAGACAAACCAGTTATACGACTTCTAGTATTCTGTTTTCCTTTCTTTGGTCAAACCTGACTAATCCCTTTCAACAAAATATTCTCTGAATTTGCAAATCTATAATTTTGTGAACGTGGATCACATTTGCACTGCATGGTGATCCATAATAATTGTTAAAAGCAAAAATTATCCATAAATTCCTTAAGGAATGAACAAGTTTTGGTTCCACTCTAGGTGAAACAAAAATTAATATAAATTCTCTGAATTTTGGTAACTGAGCTCTTTCCTATTAGGTAACTCACAGCCCATGTTGTTAATTCATTACTAACAAAATACTTCCATACCAGAAGTTTCCAGACGATTTAGGTCCCTTTACTCTGCTTACTTACATGGCTGAAGGTGATCTTTAATATATGAAGGGGCTTTTTTTTCTGATTTCCAATAGCACAGTGACACAGGCAACATAAATTTTACGCAACTTATAACAATTAAGTTTTACTCTATACAGGCACAGTGGTGCATTTCCTAGGAGAATATTAACTCCAGATATCATAGACACATATGACATGAGTCAGTCATTCAGCCTCAGACTGGTATTGCACACCTGCATGACATAGGGATAAAGTAATGTACTCTACTCACACTGTAGATGTATATCCAGTTAGCTCTTATAGTAAATTCAAGTTCTTAGTGGCTAAAACAGACGGAGTGCATACTTGTAAAGAAGCAGATTACACAAATCTGTAAGAAAAACAAGCAACTTGAAGCCTTTGGGAAAGGATAAAAGAAATATTTCCTCCACTACAGCAGTAATGTGTGATATCATCTTATGAATAAAGGATTTTTCAGTAGCTTCCAGGACCAACAGAGAGAATTTAATAACCAAGAGATTTTTCTGGCAAATTTGTTGTATATATATTTTCCTTGATTTATTATGGTGCTTTAATTTAATTCACATTAAAATTTTGTGTATGTTCATAGTTAACTATTTCCCATGATAATGAGTGAAAACTGTATTATACTAGTGAGCTTTTATGTGGTATCTATTCCTCCTAATTAGCTCCAAAGCTGAGAACCATACAAAAACTGAGTAATGGACTCCATTCACACTATTTTCCAGCTATATCTTAAGAAAAATATTATTGGTAATTTTGATATAATTGATATCTAATCTTTACATTGCAGTGAAAACAAACCCCAGGAAATATAACTCTTCAACTGTAAACAGTTTGACCTTGCAAGAAATTTCTACTGGAATCTACTTTTTCTAGTAGAACTGGGTCCTACAAATGGACTGTTCTCCTCAGTGAAGTCAGTGGAACAATTCAGTTTCAGTCTGTAACAGAAAACTGCTGTTAAGAAAAAAATCATTACATTTTGTTGTGTAACAGTTTCCAAGTTTGAAACAATGAAAATGTTCAACTTTTGTTGTAGAGGAATATTGTATCCACCCATGAAAACATAAGCGCCTTATGATATTTAAAAAGTAAATCAGCCATCTGAAAAAATTTATTATTTTTATTGTATAATTCAAATACTTCATTATTTATCAAAATCTCAGGCTTCAGTTGAAAAACAACCCCCTACTTTTCAAACAACTGCAGTGCATGCAGACTAAATACACATGTTCCATGTTTCAAAGTACAAAATAAATACTCACTTGGGCAGAATATATTAATTTTGAGGAAGTGGTAATTCAAGCTGCCAGAAAAAAGATCATACATGTATAGCATTAGCTCATTTTGAGTTTGGATGAGCATTTAGATAAGTGAGCCTAATTTTCATTGGCACATGAATATCAGACATTAATGATTTTATCTCACAGCTTCTTCACACTTCAGAATTAATCTTAAAATTTTCATGGCAACAAGTCTTTGTGAGTTAGGATGATATCTGCACTATACATAATTCCAGCTGAAGTTTATGAACGTTTAATTCAGCAGTCTGTGTTACTTATGAAGTGCGTCTGCTTCCTCTATTATCCTTTATCTTGGAACATAACTCTAATAACTGTGAACCCCAAGATCACTGGGGTGCAATTAATTGGTCTTTGAGTATCTTTCTTTCTACTGGAAACTACCCTTGAGAAAGTAATTGTATAAAAGAATACTGATTGTGCCATCTGTCTGGTCTTTTATAAAGTGAATTGTCAGTTTCATAATCACCTTCTTAGTAGATAATTTGTCTAGGGACATATTCTCAGAATTTAGTCATCTCTGGTACATACTTGCATTTAAGTGATGAAAATATAGTCCTCACTCTTTCAGAATTCATGTTTACCAAATATGGGTGCTACATATTTATTTCAGATGCCACATGTTTCTAGAGCTGAAATATTAAGTTAAACTCTCTCTGGATATTACTTTTTGGAAGAAATATAAAGAAATACGAGTCTCTGTTGAGATGAGGTCTGCAACTGCATGCTGGTTTGTTGGTGATACCACATTGGTTGCCTTAGGCAAGACCTCATTGCCCTCACACAGACACTACTATCAGCCAAATTTAGTCTTGCAGTTTGGTGGAAAACTTACTACAATCACTAAAGCTCCCAAAATTCTGTTGGATTGCAGGCCTAATAAGAGGTTTTTATTTTCAGTCACCTTCATGACCACAGTTGACCAAAGTGAAAGAAAGTTTTATTCTAATGAAGGAAAGTGTTAAAAACTTGATTGCAAACTTGGAAAGGAAATTACAGAAGGAAGTACAAAGAAACGACAAACAAATCTCATTCATTTTCAACAAGGAAAAATTTTCTTAGATATTCCAAGGTATGGCTCTCAGTAGCCTGTCAAATAGTTCCTTCCCTCCTTTAAACTCTTTCAGACTTGTTTATCGACATAGTTCTTTTCTTTTTTAATCTCTTTTATTTTTTCACATTGGGATCTACTTAGCTGTCGCTTGTCTCAGAACAGCCATGATCTTTTTCTGCAGAAAGGATTAATCTTTGCCAATGTAGAGATCTTTCCTGAGGCAGGCCCTTGATGTTTTGGACTGCAGTTTCTCCTTTTTAGTATTGTCTCTTAGTGTAAAAGCAGTCTTCAATTTCTTAGTGGACTAAGGGAAAATGCAGATCTGAGGTTCATTCCAGTGCTGTAGAAATACCAGCTTATTCACATAAAAATCTTCAGTGCAAAATGTGATGTGTATTTATTGTCATGTTTTAAAAAAGATATCCTAAGTGCCTTGATTCTCTCTTGATTTTTTTCCTTCTCATCCTACTCTTTATACACTGTCTTTCTGAGCTGCTAAATGAATAAATGAATAAAGAACGTTCATGTAGGAAAGAAGTTTAAATATTAATATCTTCCCTGGTTATCATAAGACAGAGACAGAGACATGACAGAATTATACCTCTACTATACTTTACTGTAATACAATACAGAAAACACTATCAGCCATTTTACAGACTGTATTTGGGTTTTGGTAATAAGAGATATTTCATTGGGAATGTACCATTAAAGAAAAATGTAAAGAAGACAGAGGTCATTTTCTTGATCTAATCAGAGCAGATTTATCTTTCAGTAATTTTTGAGACCCAAATTTAAAATCCCCAGTATTTGAAAGTTGGGAGTTTCTGACTCAAAAGCAGTCCAAGTATCAGATTTTTGTCCAATGTTCCCTCTCAATTAATCCACAAGACAATTAAGAGATGTAACAGGTTGTTCTTGTTATTTACCATGCCTAGGGGAAGAAAAATCAACTGATCTAAACCTGTAAATTCATAATCAGAATTAATTTTCATCATCTTGAAATAAAAGTATTTTTTTAAATGGCTAGGATATCTGAAGAGGTCCTTTATAAGAGAAGCATAAATGGGTTTGTTCCATATTCCTTTACAAAAACTGTTTCTGTTAGGGATAATGACTACTGGCAGATTTCTGATTTCTACAAGATGGGTTACTCATCTCATGCAAATCACCATTGATACCTTGGACATCAACAGCTCTGGCTTGCTTGACATATTTGTGAGCCTCTTCAGCTTATTAAACTCACAAAAATTAATTCTCTTACAAAAATTAATTTAATAATTTTTACTTGCTCATATATACAGTGGAATAAAAATTTTACCTTACTAAGGCAGTTACTAATATGAATGTGGCTGTGCAGAATATAGCAAATTTATCTAAGAAAAAAAGTAAAATAAGTGTTATTTTCCAGCCATTTGTAAAACCCAGACTCTGACCAAGGAAATTTTTGACAGCCAGAAACACACAAAACTGGACCATCTGTACTATTTGAGTCATCTTCCTTTTCCTCCCAGTAATCAAAAGAAACAGTAGCACAAAATGGCAGTTTCTCAGAGGCACAAGAGTATTTTTAAAAAGGGATTTCAAATTTTTCATGGTTTCATCTTTGCCAGAGTTTCTCTGGAAAGGGTAATTCATGATCTATTTCAGGACATCATTGGAAATCAAATAGAGAGAGACATAATAATGCCACAAAAAACAGATTCTGTAAAAGATATTAACACACAAACACAACAATCAAATTTGATATTGATCTGAGTTAAAATAAATTTTGAAAAACTTTAATAATTCTAAACTGGACTTTAAGGTTATTTCATTGTAGTAGCCAAACTCAAACCTATGTATTTATAATATCCAGTCACTGAACTTCAAATGCTGATGTATTTAAGAATTGACAATGTAGATGACATCATACATCTATTTTGCTATTTTGTGAGAATGTCAGAAAAAGTATAAAATGGGTTTTTTGGTTGTTGTTGTTGTTTAATACACTAATTTTCTTTCTTAATCTCTAAATTTCCATCCCATACACATATACTTTGCTCTGGTTAAGCTTCTTCCTGGTAGCTGGTATAATGAGGTTTGGTATGGGAATAATGCTTTGTTTTCTGACTGCATTCTTTCTATAAATATTTTCTAAGTGGAAAACAAACCTTGACCTTCTTGAGACAGGACTGTTTGTTAATCTCCAGATCTATATGCCTGTGTTGTTTACTTTCTAAAACATCCAGAAGAGAACCTGAAGCCAATCGGAGTTCTAGAAAAAGCTATTAACAAAAGTTTTGGGAAAAAATAGTGAAGTTAAACTCTTTTTTCCCACTGTTTTTTGGGGGTTTTTTGTGGGTTTTTTTGTTTTTTTTTTTTTTTTTCCAGAAAATTTCCATTCACATTTTTGCTGTTCATATTACCCTAATGCATCAAGTTGTTTAGCTGAAAACCTTGTTTTCAGTTGTTTGGATTCTGGACCACCAAGAGTCATGGTCTCTAGAATATATTTATATTTTCAACAGTGTTCCCATCTACTGAATAGCAGTGTCATTTGAAATTGAAACTTTTTCTGATTGTAGGAGTCAGAAAGTACTGGAGATTCATCTTATTATTTAAACAGCTTCTTTTACTTCAGCTATGACATAATTCCATAACTTTTGTCTTCAGAATATTTACAAATCTTAATCCAAAAGTATTCCCATGTCTACTTCCAGATGTAGTCAAACCTCAGATTACATTTTTCTATCAGCTATGGCAGGAGTAACAGAGTAATTAGGCCAAATACTTTGGTGGCAGAAGTCTGCTAGCTCACTGGAGTTATTCCAGCAAATTACTTGACTCACAGCTATTTAAAGGAAAAATAATGAGATTTTAGTATGATTAAATCCCTTAGCCTTGCAAGTGTAACTTAAGTTTGTATTATAATCCAGTGGACAATGTGGGATACAATACCAGACAGCATCAGAATTTAGGAAAAAAGTTAGGGCATTATTAACTAATATGACATTATTTTGTCCATGTCTTACAAGAGTTGATTTGTCATACAAAATCCTAGTCTTTTCTAAAGGCCAGGTGTTTTTTAAACACTTTGGTAATTTCTTTTGTGTATATAAAATTATTTTTGCTTTACAGCCATCATAATATTTCACTGGTTACAACTACAGCTGCAATCCTCACATTTTCAAATAGGAGATGACCTTCAAAGCAGCAAAATCTTGGAAAGTGTGTAATATTTATCTTATTTTTGGAGAAGAATACAGAAACCAACAATTGAATGCACTATTCAGCAGTATGCCCCATATCTTACCATTCAAGAAATGACAGAATACAGCCTGATTTGTGAGCAATTCGATTCTATTCGCCAGGGTCTTGCTGCGATGGTTACTTTCATATGGAATAACTCTCAAGCACATAGTGTACAATACCAGACTTTCTGATCTGGAAGTGTAAAAATAGCAGGAGTAAAACAGTTTTAATGAGTGGACTCCTGCAGCAATAGGCCTACCATCTAAGAAGAGTGAAAACATTTTTTAGTGCTTAATGAGCTCTGAAAACATTTGGGCTCTTTTGTCCTTCAGTATTTTCTTTTTCATTTCATTTTTTGTAAAAAGAAAGACCTTGTAGTGTCTGTCCCTCTAATGAGTATATTTAGGAAAACAGTACTTTTTTTTTCTTAGAGAAAGGTGAGGTGGGGGGAAGCAAGGAAGGAAGGAAACAGATTATTTTCACCCGGAAATATGTTTCTTTCAAAGCCAATGTGAAAAAAGCTATTTGAAGTTTTGAATTAGTTACACACTTTGGCCATCAAGGCATACTGGTAGGAACTCTACAGGTTTGGAGAATCTAGTGGGGTTGAGGCAGTATGTATTGTGGCCAAAAGCAATAACTGTTGCACATCTTGGCAAAGGGTGCTTACTTTCATCTGGAAAACAGAAAGCCCCTTCTAGTGCTTAGTGAAGTCAGTTGAAATCTTCCATCTGGCTCTAATGAGAATTTCACCAGGTCCCTAGGCTTTGGTAAAATGCCTGTGGAAGTGAAGGGAAAGTATAATTGAGAAAATCTTTCCAAAAGCAATTTTGAGCACTTTTCCTGCTAAAAGGAAAAAGAAACTGAGAAAGAAGAATAAAGGAGAGCATAGATCAAACTCTAAAGTAGTTCCTAGATTTTTTTTTTGTGTAGAAAATAGTACAAGAAAAGATGCCTAATGCACCTGTGTTTTGAAATGAAGAGCTAGACACATTTTTTTGTTTTGCCATTAAGTTGATATAGCATATGAAGACTTAGGTCATGTGTATTGTTTCATCTTAGAAAAAATTCATTTCTACAATATGGGAGACAAATTATTATTTGATATAGTCTTTCTAAGAAAATAACTACAAGAAATTTTCCATTATCCTTTAAAGTGTCATTACTATCCAGACTAAAACAAAGGTGATGTAAGGTTTCATTCCATTTTGGTTCAGGACAGAACTGTGTATAAATTCTCCATCTAAGGAAAAACAAAAAACAAAAACAAACCCAAAACCAAAAGCAAACAAACCAAAAAGCCACCTAAAGGCAAATAGGCAAATCACAACCAACCACAAAATCAGAACAATCTGAGATTTTGAAAGTTGAAAGTTCTTTTTTGACAAACAGGGTAGGAAATATGAAAGGGCCCAATCTCAGAAAGGATCTGGTTGTCTAAGAAAAAACTCAGAACCCCACATCCTAATCTCCTGCTAATTATTTCAGGACACATTAGAGATATTTATTCATAGAATTTTAATTTTTTTGCTGTTTCCAGCAAATGACCATAATTGTAGTTTGTCCTTTGTCTAAGTAGGTAGGTCTTGCAACACAAGTACCCCTTGTGAATGTAACCATACTTCCATAAACAGATGACCTTTTAACTCACTTTAGTCAGGATGTAAACATGTTTAAAAGTTCAGTATTTACAGTAACTGTGCTTTGAAAGAGTAAATAAAAATTATTTAAGCAAGATTGCAAGATTAGCTCTTTTGTATTAAATTTTTGATTACTTTCCTCGTAATCCTTCTGCAGTCATGCAGAACGTGGCTGTTGCCTCCATCCACATCAGCCTGCTTGTCTTGGCATCATTCTGTGAGGTGGTAAAAGTGGTGCAGATATCCAGTTCCTTGTGCATACTGTATTCTGCAATATCTTTTGCTAATTTAGGTCTACAATTTCATTTTGAAAGCCATTCTTTACAAGTCAGCTGTTGATGTATAATAAAAGCAGAGATATATACCTTATAATCTTCTGACTTTAAATTTAGGCAATAAAAATGCATGTTACACACAAAGTATAAAAATATACATATTCTCTTACACACTTCTGTGTTCTTTAGAGGTCATCCATCCTTCTAAATCAGGTTTCCTATTTTTTTCAGTCCTGTAAACTTCTCTTTCTTTCTCTGTCATGCTGGAAACAGAAGTCCTTTACTGCTGACACAAACTAAGACGCTTGTACCTGTTTCTTCTATATTCTCTTGTGACTTGCTCCTTAAGTTTGTATTGTTTCTTAAGATGGAACACTTATTGCTTGACCATTGTATTTTCTTGCTAAAAGAATTTTTCTTCATATCACAGTTCCCAAACATACGTTAAAGGAAATTGGTATCAATTAGTTCTCCTCAAATGTCTCTATAAAAATAGCCAAATATCAGGACTGAATTTTTTTGCACCAAATATATTAAATGTTGAATGTTGTAAGTGCAGACTTCTGAAAGTAAAAAGGCTTTCCAAGAATCAGGAATATTAATAAATTGTAAGTGGGGGTTCCCAAGTACTTAGTTATATTGGCTCAATTTTCCATATACTTAAAGATTTTGTATTTAAGCCTTGGAGGAGCAATATGTTTAAAGCTTCTCATAAGTGAACTACTTGTCAAATTACAAGTTAAATGATACATGAAAAATCCTCATCCTCACTACTACTACTTTTTTTTCTTGCTCAGGATTAAAAACCTGAAAGATTTGGAGCTCCAGTGGTCCAGCATATTATGAGTTATCCATCTTTAATGTAGTAGTATTCAATGTTTTATTAATAGCAATTTTTTACTTAAAAATTCTTCCTGATATTATTAAGGATGATGTGACATCCTTATTTTGCATTGAACTTGTTCCTGCCATTTGGTATTTATGTCCTTTTGTATAGGTAGTTATCTGGCTGCCTGGGATGACCAGATGAGTGAATAGCATAATTTCAGAGATATGTGCTTAGTTTGACATAGTAAGGACCCAGCAACACTATACAGCTAAGTATTTTTAGTAAGAGGTCACTGTGCCTTTCACTGATATTCTAGGTAAACACACAAGGAAAAACTGCTTCTCAACAACTGAGCTGTTAAGGAGGACTTTTGTGACCAGAAAAAAGGGAAAGAAGTGGTAATGGAGAAGTGGTAATTTTTGCTATGTTGTTTGAAAAAAAATACAAGAAAAAAAGGGAAAGAAGTGGTAATGGAGAAGTGGTAATTTTTGCTATGTTGTTTGAAAAAACATACAAGCTCTGTGCTCAAATTTGTAGAAGTCTTGCCTTTTGATACCAATTCGCAGATCTTTAAATTGCAAAGCATATGTTCTCTCTTATAAGTGAAGCAGTTGCTGTGATTTTACAATCTTTCAAGTTTGTAGTGACCAGGTACATAGTAAATCTGTATAACAATTATTTTTATGAGATGGCTGGGTGTTTGAACTCTGCTGGTAATGCATATCTCTATTCCAGACTTCTGTTTAGCAGTAAGAACCATAAATGTGTACCTATGTTTTTACAAATACTCATAAGGTTATCAAGCTTCTTACAAAATTTTACGTATTTTTAAAGGTTTTGTTCTTGAATGCAGCAAACTGCGCAAGAAAAAAAAAAGCATGTTTTTCTGTTCTTCTCTATTTAAGTGAAATTGTCTATTTTTCATGACTCTCAGGGGAAGACTGAAAAAATTCCCAGGTACATGACAAAGGATTACCAATAAACTGTGACTAAAAACATTTACTAGTTGTCTACCAGGGATGAGGTCTTTTTTTGCCTTTTACAGGCTATGAATACAGATTTTATCAAAAATTATATTATATGGTCTTCGTTAAAAATTCTTAGTACATGTTGAGAAACAGGAAAATGTTTTTTTAATTCTATGTTGTTTTGATCCTTTATATTGAAAGTTCAAAATACAAATAGATGGAAACTTCAGCAAACAGTTGTCCTTAATCTCATTACTTTCATAGCATCATTGTATAGTCAGTCACTGTGTAATGATAAAGGGTAATATTTTCTTTATGTCAAGTCTCTGTACAAGTTCATGAGTAAGAGTCAGCATGGATTTATCAAAAAATAAATAATTTTGCAGCAACCTGATAGTCTTCCATAATGCTGGACTTCCGTATGAACACTTTCTTGAAAGAAGGGATCTTCTGATTGCAGTAAGGGTTTTCATGGTATCCATGACTTTGTGCAAATAGAAAAATTAGAAAAGAGAAAGATGAGAAAAGTGAGCAACCATTGAGGAACTCTGTGAGAAGCTGCATCAGTTCTTGACATCCCTCAAAATGGGCATGAATCCAGTGGCTTCCCAGTGGGAGTCTTACCTCGAGATCTATTAGACTTCTTCTCTCTCACTTCTCTGTTCTGGAAGTGTGAAACAAACAGTCCTTCCCTGCCCCTTTTGATATGAAATTCCCAGCCACAGAATGGGAGGTTGTCTCTCTACCTCTTTGAAACTGAGGTAATCCTGATTTCATTTGTCCATTGTGTTTCTTTTTCACCTACCTTCTGAGGTGTAGTATGTCTGAAGGCTTTAAGATTGGCTGTCAAGGTCAGGAAAACAGCCTGAGTAAAAGCTGAATTTTAAAATTTAGAATTTTTTTCAAGTCATCCTGTAGTGGTATGTTTTTGTTCTAATATTCTTTCAGTTGTTACTGTGTTGTATTCAACACGTTTTAAATGGTTTGATCCTACCTACCCCCATGCAGTTGGTTTAGTCCACCATTGTTTCCTCCTGCTTTCCATGTCTGTCAGTACAAGTACATTGCATCATCATCCCAGCAAAATAAAGACTATTTCTGGTCTGAATTAATTCTTTTGTCTAGTTGATTATTTTGCCTCTCAGCCTTTTGGCAGCATGATGGAAGGATCGAGTAAGTAGGGAGCAGCTGGAAGAGCAAAATTGTCTTGTTAAGATCATCAAAAGCCTTTCTGGGCCTTTGTTGCCAGATTTTGAGGAGGAGATGGGTCAAAAGTTTAGGGAATATCAGATAGAGGGGTGTTTGTTCCATAAATGATTTTTGAAAAGGTGGTGGGTATTTTTTTTTTTTGTTTGTTTGTTTGGCTTTGTTTTGGTTTGGGGGGTTTTTTTGGGTTGTGGGTTTTTTTTGGTTTTTTGTTTTTTGTTTTTTTTTTTAAAGAGGCAGTTTGCTTTTTAAGTTTCA